>NC_133316.1:22067409-22071851 GCF_012295235.1 Primulina huaijiensis
CAAAATGATATAATCATCACCAGACCTCTTGAAATACGTACAAGGGTCTGCACTCAGTCTGTTGTATCCGAGGCTCATGATATAGGAATCAAATCTCTTGTACCAACATCTCGGCGCCTGTTTGAGACCGTTNAAAGAGAACTTGGTTTGCAGGTTGAACAAATCTCTGTACGGTCTCAAACAGGCGCCGAGATGTTGGTACAAGAGATTTGATTCCTATATCATGAGCCTTGAATACTNCTTTCCCAGAAAAATTATTTGAAGAAAGTCTTGCAACGCTTCAACATGCAAGATAGTAAGCCAATTTCGACCCCTCTTCCTGTTAACTTCAAGTTATCCTCCGAGATGTGTCCTAGCAGTGAAGCAGAGAGGATTGAGATGTCTCGAGTACCATATGCATCAGCAGTGGGAAGTTTGATGTTCGCTATGATCTGTACAAGACCGGACATTGCTCAAGCAGTGGGAGCAGTTAGTCGGTATATGGCGAATCCTGGACGAGAGCATTGGAGCACTGTTAAGAGGATCCTTAGATATATTAAGGGTACCTCGAATGCTGCATTATGTTATGGAGGATCGGATTTTTCACTCAGGGGCTATGTTGATTCAGATTATGCAGGTGATCCTGATAAGAGAAAATCTACTACTGGTTATGTGTTTACACTTGCAGGGGGAGCAGTAAGCTGGGTTTCAAAACTGCAGACAGTTGTGGCGTTATCTACAACGGAGGCAGAATATATGGCAGCTACTCAAGCTTGCAAGGAAGCAATATGGATTAAAAGGTTATTGGAGGAGATCGGACACAAACAAGAAAAAGTTTCTTTGTTTTGTGACAGTCAGAGTGCCTTGCACATTGCAAGGAATCCAGCCTTTCATTCCAGGTGGAGTACCATTTCACTTTGTGCGGGAAGTAGTAGAAGACGGAAGCGTGGATATGCAGAAGATCCATACGAAGGATAACATAGCTGGTTTTCTGACCAAGCCAGTGAACACTGATAAGTTTGAGTGGTGTAGATTCTCAAGTGGCCTAGCGGAGATGTAAGCAGCAGGGATGACAAGATTGAAAGGATGTGTGGAGATGTGTTTGATTCTCAATCAAATCTCCAAGTGGGAGAAATGTCGACAAAGAATTAATGAGGAGGGACCACATGCTGCCTTTTTGAAGAGAAAATAAAATTGAAAACGTGGTTGGAGGAATCTTCCACGAAATTTCACGGGAATTACGTGAGAAGACAGAAGACGCGTTTTATACGCGTCTTCACACGTTCAAGAGGCTCTATAAATAGAGCTCCCTCTTTCATTCTGAAATCATCCCTTCTTCGAGCTTTCTCTCATCTTATAACATTCTATAATATTTATGAGGTGTTTGTTCTCCTGTATTAAGAGAGTGTGTGTTATCTTTGGAAACACAGTGAGTGAGTTGTACACCACAAAATATTATAGTGGAAATTTTTTTCATCTTGTCCGTGGTTTTTTACCCTAATAATTTTTAGGGGTTTCCCACGTAAATCTCGGTGTCCAGTTTATTCTTTATTTTCGGGTTTTATTATCTCGAATTACCGCACGTGGGACCAATACAGATGAGGTCTGCCGTGCTCTATTATGATTTTCTGATCTCATGCCCATACTCACATCATAAGCATTGTCCTAAATTCAATATTTTACGGAGAAACACTAGTGAGGAAGTATGTAAAAAATGAGAGCCACTCGTCCCGATAAACTATGAGCTTTACAATTCACATAAAGAACGAGCACCTATCCCCAAAAGGATGAAAAAACACACAATTAATGAACAAAATAAGAAAGAAAAGAATGACAATGATTTCTAGACAAGAGTAGCCAAAAACAGAACTCGTCAGTGATTATACAAGATGCCACTGCAACATATGATTTTCTTATTTTATTCTAAAAGAACGTAAATCAGATTGGTTTATTATAGAACTTACATCAGGTGAGCAGGAGCCACCTTTCTCTTTTACTTATTTTTTCTTTAATTCATTTGTATATTAGAATTAATCAATCAATCATGCACTACATATCCATTTATCATCCAACAGCTAAAAGTACATCCATTTCGAAATTCCTATTATCGTGAAATAATATGATAATCAAAATAGTTAAAATGCTTGCTGAACTCATACATACAATACCAATAGAGAGAGAATGGTGCAACACCTACCTCATTTGTAAACAAAACATGAGAATCGATTTCCTTGCTAGATTGATTTACTGGGAAATATTCTTCTTGTGCTGCAAATGGTTTATCATGACCTGATTTTATTCGTTTAGATGAAGGACTAGGTTTGGCTTGACGTATAATAGTTGGAATAAGTTCCACAGATCCATCATCGAGATCAGATGATTCACATCCATTAATAGAATAAGTTTTATTGGATGATGCCTTTCTCCATGATAGAGAGGCCGTCGGTGTACTCCGATAACGTGAAACACAACGTATCGGAAGGGTGAGAGCTTCAAGGAAAGGATATCTTCCAAATTTTGGAATGTCAAACCTAATGCGGAATAGCCTGTTCTCGCACTTTGATGAGAGCTGAAATAGAAAGACATAAGTAAGTAAGCAATTTAATGTAATTATTAATCACTGATTATTCACCAGTTGTTTTACCAATAAAATCTACACAAAGTTTGTCTTTCTAATTGTTTGTGTGAACAAAAATATTCCCACAAAGCTGTGACTGGAAAGAGGTTAATGTAAGAAGCCTGAAATCATACATGTTCGATTATTACTAGAACCGAAGCATATTCGAGGCAATTCAAAGTTGGAGAATTTACACCTACGTGTACTAAAACTGATAAAATTATTGTATGTTGTATCTTCTATTCTCTATAGACTACACAGTATCTCAATTGTAGAAGGCAGTACAAAGTTTAGGCTCCACCATTACTGACTGATCAGTGATCACCATCGAGAATGTCTTCTGCCCTATAAATTAAACAACATAATAACACGATATGCAAACTCCTTGGTTACTTGGAAAATGGAAATGGGAGAAAGCAATGGACGCAATGCATACCTGAGATATCTTGAGTTTAAAAGAAGCAAGTCCATTGATGAATTTAGGTGACATCAGGAGAAGCAAATTCAATCCCATCATAACTTATAAGAAGCGGAGGTTCACCATCGTTGGTGTTCTCAACAAGAGCCCCATTGTCAGCATACAAGAGGGAAGCAACAACCTAGAGAACACAGTAACATTCACTTAAGTACCATTAACTAAGGATAGAATGTTGGTAACATATAGCATAAAAAAAAATTGGATATCAAAACCTCCAGTTATTTGTTCACATAACAACCAAATGCATCGAGCAATACAACATCCAAAGAAAATATCCTGCGACATGATGCCTGCTCTTCACAACAAGTGAAAAAATGGTTAGAATGATGGCATTGAAAATCTCTAGATCTATATAGAGATAACTAACTAAAGAATTCGCTTTGCAAGCAGAAAGATAAAAGGTAAGGCGACGGAGATAAAACTTAGTTTAAAGAGCCAAGAGTGCAATTACAAAGATGCAAATACAGCGACATAAATAGGAGTTAGACAAGCTCAATTTTCCTACCGAAAGTTTTCCAGAGAACAATCATTCAAAACCCTAAAAAATTTAATTGTGAGAATTAACAAGAAGAAAATAAGTTAAAAACTTATGTCATACAATGTCACAGATCGTATTTTGTGAGACAGATTTTTTATTTGGGTCATCCATGAAAAAATATTATTTTTTATGATAAGAATATTAGTTTTTATTGTGAATATCGGTAGGGTTATCCGTCTCATAGATCAAGATTCGTGAGACTGTCTCACAAAAAACGTATTCCAATAATAAAATGTAAAATTATAGAGATTGTAAAATTATAAAGGTTGCTATAAAAAAGATTATAAAATTGTTGGATTGGTTGACCATTAAAATAAAAATTAATGAACTCCTATTTATTTTATTTTTTGTTTTAAAATAATAATAATAATCAATAAATAGGCTTTGGATTTATACCAAGGCTCCGTTTGATACGTGTGATGGGATAAGTAAATGATTAGTAATTAGATTGATTAAAAAATTAGAGATATGAATTAATAGTATGGTGGGATAAATAACATGGTGTTTGGTATGATTTTAAAATGATTGATTAATTTTGTAAATTTTATTGCAATGACCAAAATGCCTCAAGTGTTAGTTAAATATATATTCTTAAAATAATTGGATAGATAATTAAATATTTATAATTATAATTACATTTATTAAAATTAATTTAAATATATTTATTTAAAATAAATTTGTAAATATGCATTTACTTTAATAATTAAAATAGCAATAATATTTTGAATGTTAATGTTAAATAAAATTTAGAAATAATTATAATATTATTGTTTGTTTAAAATAATTATAAATATTCTTAAAATAATTTGATAGATAATTAAATATTTATA
>NC_133316.1:22077824-22114936 GCF_012295235.1 Primulina huaijiensis
TTTTTTTTTTCCTTTCTATTTTTGATTTTTTTTTTGAGACATTTTGTTTGCCTCGTTTGTTTTGAAAGTAAAACATATTTTATGTTTTAATTTTAGTTCTTTTCGCATGCTTGATTCGTCTATTTTCATCGATACTCGAACAAGATTAAAAATTTGTGTTTTGTTTTCGTCATCAATCAATTCTACCAAAAAACTTCGAATTTTCATTAATGTGATAAACACTTGGTTCTACAAATAAAAAATAGGGAAAAATATTATAATATATTTTTAAAAGAGCAAAAAATATTTAAAAATAAAAATTTTGAGTGTGAGTAAAAAAGATTAAAACAAAAAATCCAAAAAAAATGATAAAAAAAAATATATAAAAGCTTTTTTTAAAAAATTTTGTGGCACATCATCCTCTACTGTGGCATCCCCAGAGGATCCTGGTCCCTGATTACATAGCTTTAAAGAAAGGGAAAATAAAAACCTGTCCAAGACGCATGATAAGGTAATTACATTGTAGGAACTAGGAACCTTATTAATGGCATACTTTTATCGCATGGTCAACAATTTTTAGGCACAATTAAGTCGAAGTTGCTAACGGTTCACTCTGCCATGACATTCTCGCTGACATATATCTCAGTTCCTAATTCAACAGATGGCATTATGCTGGAATCAAGAGAGATGTAACATAAAGTTGCATATATACCTGAAAAAAGAAAAGATTCTGAGAGAGCCTACCGACGTCAAGTTCCCAAGTTCTTGGGTCTCCGACCCAACCCTCACCTTTCTTCGTGGGATACCCGTAATCTTCCCAAACTGGGTGAGGTGAATCTGCAAGATTTCTTGAGGCTGTGGATTGCTCTATGCATCACATAAGTTAAAGGGTTCCTCCAATTCTTCACCATTGCCTGGTGAGCAGTATACATGGTAAGCATCGTATATATGGGAAATGTGTCTGGTTCGTTCTGTGTACTCGAGTTCCTTTAGGAAACGTGTGGTAAGGGGGGCATAGTCTGAGATCTGTTGGTTTGCACCATGGCTCCGTGTCTGGATTTATGATCATTTCACCGTATCGTCTAGCGACTGAGGTGATCGGGACCTCCAACAGCTTCCGATGTCCATTAGATTGAATTGGCTATCACGACCTCCACCACTCGTTATATCAAGTGAGAACCTCACTTTGAAATTCGGTGACTTGGGAAACTTGAGCAATACATCATACCAGACATGTTAGAACTGTTAATAGTGATTGTTATTGCAAAATTTGATCAAGAAACGATTTTCCACATTCCTTTGGTCATGTAACGATACCGTCCTGAATATCCTGTTGTAGCATCTGATCTTAAGTACAGCAAGAGCCAAGGATACTTCCGGTGATGTTTTTAATACATGATGAAACTTCCAACTCCCCTTTCCCAAATCCTCCCAAATCACTGAAATAATATGAAGTATTTTCCTTTGTTTTTTGTCCCATTGAAAGTTCCTTTCGGCGTTCGATTGCCATGATAATGCTGGACGCTTGTGTAATCATGGTAGATCCGTTGCATGTTCATGCAACCTTCTCCAAAGCATGGAAATCGAGATTCGGGTGGAAATGGTTTTGATTCTTACCATTTTCCGGACATTTAGCAGCCCAGGTGTCCATATTGCCACTCTTGAGCATAATCACCCGGAATTGCCATGGTCCCGGATTGTCTTTGACTTGGCATTTGTTGCCCAAGTATCTCTCTTTCCATGCTGCATATTCATCCACGGTTATGTTATCCAGACCATGGCTTTCTGCATCTGCTATTCCTAGCTTGTTGCTATTCTCTGTCACCCTGTGTGCCAACTTGGCTGCAAAAATGTGATGCCAAGTTATGGTTGCACATGGGTGAGAATTTAACAATTATTGCATGGTAAATTCTAATATCCCACGATTTTCGGTTTAATTATCACACGAACACCTTCTGAAGTCTGAATGATCACGATGAAACTCACCAATGATTGGTTAAAACTAAGATTCATTCCATGTGAAACTCATTTGAACCCCATACTATAAGAAAAAAATATCAAGATTCATGTAAATCATAAAAATATAACTGAAAAGGCCATATATTTTGTCTCTGTTCATCTCATATCATTATTCCTTTACATGTCTCGATAGCGTAACATAACAAACAAGAAACACAGAGGAAAAAACATACTGCATGTATGCTTTAGAATTGTGGGCAATATCAAAGCAATCTGCCTGCCTTGGACTTCCCATATCTTGAGTCTCATTATGGAATCCATTGCACTGGCTCCATGCTTCAATGGCTACTCTAAGATTATCCCTTCTCATCCCAGGATCTCCCATCGCCGATACATAATCCTCGTACGCATATACAAATGATCCAAACACCAAAAAAACTACCAAAATATGGAAACTTACCCACGCCATCAAGTTCATATTTTGTGATTTCAAGAATTTCATGGTCTGATGAAGTTATAAAGCTTATTAAGTAGTTAATAATTGCTTTCTGTATCCATATATATTAATTGAGTTTGTTATGCTATCTTTAAATCTGGGACTTTTATCTATAATTTGAATATCTAATCCTTATTTGTTCACAATAAGCTGAATCTGATTCACATTTTGTTGAAGAAAACAATTTCAAAGATTGCTAACAAAGAAGGGAAACAAATAAAAAAACATTGAGTAAATGGTAGTTAGCGTACATAAACATGTGTGCTAAAGGTAACATTTCGCCTGCATTTTATTCTGAAGTAATTTATATCTATACTATATTATAAATCGTATAAAAGTCATTTTCTCTTTTAAACGTAAATAAATATTCATACAAAAGTTTAAATTAAAAGGAATAAATTCAAAAACTTCTCATATCAAAATCAATAAAATGAATTTGAAACCAAATACTTGATTTCAAATGATTCTATTACAAGGCAAAAACTTGTGTGAGACGGTCTCACAGGTTGTTTTTGTGAGACGGATCTCTTATTTGGGTCATCCATGAAAAAGTATTACTTTTATGTTAAGAGTATTACTTTTTATTGTGAATATGTTTAGGATTGACCCGTCTCACAGATTAAGATCCGTGAGACGGTCTCACATAAGACTCACTCCTACTACAAAACACACGCTAATAAATTTTTTCCAAAAACGGTATTCCGGTCGCCTAAGCACATATTTTGTCCTCGCAAAATACGAGCGAAAACCGGCTGAAAAGCTGTTCAATTTAATGTGTTTTTTATGAGATTTTTTGCCAATTAAAACAATAATAAATTCAACAAGAGGAAGCCATTTAGAATTTTACATAACGATGAAGAAAACAAAACTTTCGATATATATATATATTTTTAAATTAATAATTTCAAAACGGAAATTTTTGGTAAATCAATGCGGTTAGTTAGAGAACAAAATTTAAAAAGACGTCATTCGGTTGTGTGTGATCAGTAATTTGGATTTGATGAATGAATTTTGAGAAACAAAATTAAATTAGACTGTTAATTAAGAATACATAAAAAGTTCTAAATCTATGAACGCTTTTTTCTCGACGATTAGAAGTCCTTTGCAATTAAACTTATCCATCCAGAGATAGAACAAATGCAAATTGCTTATAATTTCAGTTGGTTTAAACTAGACTGGTTTACTTTATTTGCAGTGGTTAACTTTTAGACTAGCTTTCTTTCTTTGCAGTGGTTTGAGCTGGTACAACGCTTCGTCTCCAGATTCCAGCCAACGCACTTCCAAAGATGGAGTGACACACACTAGAAACCGCACACGGCACAGCCGTTAATGGATCACCGAAGTGTTGAGTCGCAAGGACAACACCGAGTACTGAATTCTGAAAATATATAAAAAGAATGTCATAAGCCGCAAATTGGTCCAAGACCTCAACAAATCTACCTTACAAAGTCAGTTAAAACTTGTGCCATAATCAAATCCAAAGAACTTATGCTTGTGAAAGAGCAAAAATACCTGCATGCCAACCTCGATAGAAATTGTTCTTGATGATGAGACGTCAATCCCAAGAAGTCTAGAAAGAACATAACCAAAGAAAAAACCAGATGCGTGCAGAAGAGCAACAGCTAGGACCACTTGTCGGCCAGACATGAGGATCGCGGAAGAACTCTGAGCAATTGCATTTCCACAAAGAACCGCAACAGTTGCTACAGCTATAGGCGGCATCAATGGAGATACAAATTTAACCAGTTTCTGGAAATACTGATTTAGAAATGCACCAGCTAAAACAGGAAGAAGCACAACCTGAATGATGCAGTGTCTAAATTTATAGTTAATTGAACAGAATTGATAATCAACGGCAAGGATTTGAAGATTATATACCAGGAAAGATATAGAAGTAAGTGGAAAGTATTGGAGATAGAAAAATGACCTGCAAGGTCGACATGAACAGACCAGCTGCATCTACAGCAACAAATTGCCCTGCTAGTTTTGCTGTGAGAAAAGGGGTCATGACCTGTAAAAGAAACGATAAAAGATTGAGAAAATAGGTCATGTTTGTGATGATTAGTGCCCGCCGATTTTTTTGGGCAAGCAGCGTGAAATAGGAGAAAACAAACAACTCTAATTAAATTGAACACAGGAAATGTGCTACCAACCACAGCAGAGAGGGTGCTTGCAGCAGTCATAAGTACAGAAAGAGCCACATTTCCACTGTAGCATAATGTTTGTCAGGACTTTTTGTTGACATATTTAACAAATTAAAGACTGCTAAGCCAAAGATCTACATACCGTGCGATATAAGTAACAATATTACTTGCAGTCCCTGATAAGCATTGAACATAAAACGTGTATATAATTAACCGGCAAAAATTTAAAAGATAAAACAAGAGACAGAGAGAGCATTCCATCTGATATACCTCCAGGGCAGCAGCCAACTAAAATTAAGCCGGCTGCGTAATAAGATGGCAAATTTAAGAGCTTGCTCACGAGAAAACCAGATAATGGCATCACCTGCAACAACAAATGTAACCTCCAGGAGTGTAATAAAGATTAAAGAAAAATAACTAACTGGATTAGAATCACCAACATGGTTTCAAACAATGAACTATTGACTTCTCAAGAACCTTTTTACATTTTGTATGGATCATAGACTTTGCTGATGGACGAGAAAGCAAAAGAAAAATCAAGAAAGTTGGTTGTCATCCCATTTTCCTCTCAAACAAAATCTTATCAAATTGCAAAAACTATGATAAATAGTTGAATCAGAAAAATAACAATAATTTCTCAAACAAAAAAAAATTCTCATAGGATTGGCACAATGTTATTCAGAACACATTTACACAAACATTTCTTTCACATTAATCATTAAAATCAAGCAAACAAATATTTTTACCATAAGCTTTCCAGAACACAAACAACCTTAATGTTTATGAATTGAGAAATTTCACTGTAAACACATGCAGATTAAGGTATATGATGACAGTCCATTCAGACGTACCTTTTTCTATAACTAATCAAATAAGTTGGAAACTCCAGTTACCAGAGGAGCCCTTGTTTCAGCATTAAGCAAAGATCAGCTTTCTCAAATTAAATAGCATCACTTTCAACCTTCTTTTTTACTTGCAAAGCTGATCGAATTATGCTTTCATTCATATTCAGTTTCCTCTAACAACGAACTCGGACAATTGAACAAACTAAAATTAAGACCACATAAGTCTCAAAGAGGCCGGACTCCAAAATATTGTCAATAAGCCTACGGGGTTTAAAGCTCACTCTTTCAGAAAAATTAAATATATTTGCAGTCTCAGACTTTTGTGTTCACCTACAAATGCACATCTGAGGTGAAGGTACCTAAATAACAATTGGCCAACACGCATGCCACCATAAATTTTGAATTACTTCTAGCTTATTTGATATCTCACGGTAAAATGCACAACCATAGAAATTGATACGCTTGAAGTGATATCCAACACATATTTCTTAACAGTTAAAGAAACCCAAAAGATTCAAGAAGCAGGAAAAGCAGGATATACCGAATACTGTAGCGCAAAACCAGAAAACAATTCCTTAGGCATAGCGAGAGCGCCACGAAGATCATCAAAGGCGAGAGTCATTCCCATGCCAAGCATAGTGACGGTGATTCCCATCACAGTCCATTGAGGCTGGACCCAATTGAATGAATTGGGTCTCACCAGACCCAGCAAGCAGCCCAAAGCCACCCACACTGGAAACGCAGTTGAAATCGTCTCTCCAACCACTTCAACCCAGCTCTTGCTATCTGTAGTAGCCAGTTCATTCGACGAATTTCCACACAGTGGCGATTTCAATCTGGGCCTGGAGATTAAATGAGTCGTAAGTAAATGCTTGGGGTGGGAGATTTTAAGCTTTGGACTCGTATATGAGACTGAAGCGAGGAGCAATCTGGGCAGGGGCGTAGGGGCCGCTCTTAGGGTGGAAGCTGTGTATCCTCGAGTTTGGGGTGCCGGAAAATGAGGAGCTTTGGTAGTGCAAGACTGCATTCTCAACTCCATTATGCGGCAAAGCATTTGGTCTACCCAGTACTTGTAAAGCTGAAGATTCGTGAGAGTGCGAATATGACAGAAACAGCCAGGGTTGCGATCACCGCTGGTATGTTTTCGTACCGATTACTGTTTCCTGTGTGAATTATCAATTCATCGTTGCTGAGCGTGACAGCAGGACCCACCTGCCATTTATACATCCGTGTCTTTTGGCTCATTATTTGATTTCTTAAAGTAATTTCAGTTAAAAAAAAAATCGCAATAAAATAAGCAATGAATATGTTTCTACCATGGTTAAATTGCTGAGAACTAAAGGTTATGAGCAAGAAATAAATTACTTTATGAATGAATTTAAACTCTATTCATGTTATACCAAATTGCACGAAGCTTTTCTTACTAATGGCTTTTTTCCATTCAAAATTCAACCAAAAATGGCAGCTGAAGAAGACAAAAAACACGACTCGGGAGAAATACGTCCATAATCATTCATTTGCGGATGCGTGTTGAGTGTATTTATAGTATTTTATGTGTATATTAAAATATTTGAAATTTTTTTCTTTTAATAGTTTTTTATATTTTCAATGTTTATTTATTGGCAAAAACTTGTGTGACGAGTCGTATTTTGTGAGACGGATCTCTTATTTGGGTCATCCATAAAAAAATATTATTTTTTATAATAAGAATGTTATTTTTTATTGTTAATATCGATAGGATTGATACGTCTCAGAGATAAAGATTCGTAAGATCGTATCATAACTGAGTTAATCATATATATTAATTCTACAGCCCGACAATGAATTTAATCCCCCACGGCCCAGTGACTCTCGACGTGTTGTCGTCGGGAGAGCCGAAATAAGGCCTCTTGTGCCCAACTTCTACGGCCCATTTCGTCGTTGGCACAAATATTGCATAGGACCTTTATGTTTTTTTTTTTTTATTAAGAACCTTTGTGGTGGTGTTGAAGTAATAGCATCAATATCATACATCTAAAATGTCAGTGTTAACCTTAGGTTTATTGAACGTTAATAGCTCGAATTTCATGGTGAAAAACAATAACATTATGGAGAGTCATATATCATGTTCAGGTTTTAGTCAACTCGCCTCTTTTTATATGCAGTACCCGTTAAAAGATATATATCAAATATAATCATACCAAAATTTTCAAAATGAACGTAATCTTCCAAATATAGTGTACGTTGTGAAAAAAACACGATTTGCCAACGTCAGAATCTTGGAAAAATAAAATGAGCCAAAAAAAAAACCTAATGAATTTTTTTTAAAAGCATATATTATGTTGGTCGTCACTTTGCATGCGGGCGTGCTCCGAAGCATAAAATTTTGGATTCGTCCCTGGTCATGAGTCCACCACCCATGTGTTGATACTTGGCAGAAACGTAACTGCGCGGATGGTTATTGAGTTCTTGTATGTCCCGTGACTACATGGGAATTCATGAACTTGGAACGGTGAAGCCATTAATTTCCAACGGCTAATAATATAATTCAATAATACGGTACCATGGATCATAATCCAAGTCAGTGATCCTCACATGGAGCCTTCATGAATAACACAACGTCTACTGAATTCTTTTTCAATGATCCCAATAGAGAAAAGAAAATAATTAAACATCTTAAAAATACCTTTAATATATCAAAACAATTGTGGAATAAATGGAAGCACTGTGGAATTTGGAAGATAAATGGAAGCTATCAACACAGAAGGCTATTGCATTGTTTTCATGCATTTCCATCTCGGTGATCATTATATGTGTAGTGACAGCACTGAAGAGAAGATCACAATGTAGGCAAAAAGTGGTTAATATTTTGAATCAAGAACCATCCGGTGGAGATGTCTCGGCGGCTGAGCTTCCAGTACACAGGCGGTGGGACTCCGTGAAGAAGGCTCTAATGGGATCTGTCCGGTGGAGTGGGCGGAGAAAATGGGAGGAGGAGGGACATTCAAGAGGGAGTCAAAGAGAGACACCTACTCCGTTGCTGGTGGGAAGAAATCTTGAAGGATTGGATGTAGGGTGGCAGAGTCATAATTCAACTTCCGCCGTGTGGCAAAGGCCAATTCTAATGGGTGAAAAGTGTGAGCTTCCGAGATTTAGTGGACTCATTCTGTATGATCAGAGAGGAATGCCACTGCATCAGTGCGAAGAAGAAAGTGACATTCACATTCAGGTACTAATACATTTGTTTTTATTATATATCCTTCAGGGGTAAATTTTTTATTGGACGATTAATACGTTTGTTGTGGTATATATAGGAGAAACAACCAGTAAAAGTTGAGAGAACTACACTGAAGAACTTGCTATGACAGTACTGTGATTACTGGAGTTTGTTCCGAAGCCGAGTGAAAAACATGCAACTTACATAATTAACGATGTTGTTCGAATGCAACTCTATATGATGGTTCTGCACATATTTTACTTTTCTTTAGATCGATGCACCATAAAATTACTGCTCGATCTAACATGGAATTCCTTGTTCATGCTACAAAAAAATTTGAAGGAATGAATCGATTATAGTGATGGGAAATGCAGAGCAGTACCTGTTGTTCATATAAAAAAAATATAATTTATGTATTAGATATTTATCTGTCTACGATTTTTTTCTTAGTGTTATCAAATTTTAATTTTATTATGTTATCTTTGATTTTGATATTTAATTTCATCATTTTTTTTCTCGAGACATTGATAGTGCTGACACGATGTCGACATGACAATAACGTATGCATTATCGTAGAAATTATATTGGATAAAAAGACTAAAGCTGCTAAAAACGGTCAAATATACTACTAAAATTGAAATTGGTTAATATAAATTATCAAAATAGAAAAATGATAAATATATTGGACTAAAATAGTAATTTTACTAATTATAATCATTAAGCTTTAATTAATATCTTATATAAATTTTTTATGACAATTTTGATTTCTTTTCGGTGTTATGTTTTGTGATTATAATGACTCTGCTTTGAATTAGTGAAGAAATAAAATAATTTATTAGATGTTTACTGGCTGATTCAATTATTTTGTTATTTCGATAAATATGATTTCATTATTTTACTTTTTATAATCTTTTTATTTCGTTTGATATTTCCGAGGTTCTGTTTCGTGATTGTAATGATTTTGCTTTGAATTAATGAATTAAAATAATTTATAGTGAAAAAAATAAAGCAGTAGTTAATTTGATTGATTAGTTTTTAACATGTACTGTAAATTTGCCACATGTAATATGTGCATAAAATAATTTTTTTAACAACTAAGCTAGTTTTGAATAATAGGATACGATGAATTTCCATCAAGATGTTAGCTATATAATTTTTTTTCATCTCAGCTTTGAGTCTGTCACATGGAGTTTGTCTAGTATGATTTAGCTGCTGATGATCCTTTGAGTTTTCTCAAATCATACCAAAAATAGCGACCGCGGGTTACCAAATTTAAAAAATAAAGAAATAAATTATTTTTTATATTTCATTACCTCAATTTATATCAATTGATTATAAAATTATTGAATGATTTCTCATTAAAAAAAATTCAAATAATTATAATAGAATTAACTCAGATCATGATAAATCTTGATAAGATCTTTTATATTATTTATTCATTTATTTTATTATGTAATAATTATAATAGATAACAAAAAAATTAACTATTTATATAGTTATATGGAAATTTTGTTAATTCAGTTAAAATGTAATATTTGCTTCATACAGGGAATAAATTGTATGATCATCAATATTACATCAATTCGTACGCGCGGCGTGGTAAGTCAGCACCTCCATCATCTCTCCTCGATCTTTTTTCCTTCCATCCTTTTACTTGCTCTGAATTCTGAAAATTTTCTTTCTAGAGTTGGTAGTTGAGATCTTCTCCAGTATCTTGCTTTTGTTGGTGGATCCTGATATGGATAATTGAATAATTGTGAGTTAATTTAAAGATCCCGTTCTATTTACCTGAATTCTGTAGATCTGATCGAAGTTATGCTGTTTTGTATGTGCGTCTACATATGTGGAATGTATGTTCTGTATGTCAGTAGTTGCTTTGTGTGCGTGTGATGTGGTGTTTGTTATTGTCGGTGCTGTTGAAGCTGAGTATTTACTGATTATTCATGGAAAGAATTGCTTTTGTGCGTATTTAATTGGAATTGGGACATTTGATAATGTGTATCAAAGCTTTGAGTGCCATCGTGTTGTTTTAGCTAGCATTTGAGTTAGAATGTTAATTTTTTTTTAATGAACTATATCATTAAAAACTAGGGTAAAAAAAGCTTGGTTACAACAAGATTGGCATCCCAGTAAGGACCCTAAAAGAAACAAGAGAAAACCACTAGTACATTACACACTGAAATACATCAATAGAGCTAGGAATACAACGGAAAACATTAATCTTAACACTACGAACTAAGTCGTCCGTTTGCTGTGTGTCATCATCGAACATCTTTTTGTTTCGTGCATTCCATATGCAGTAAGTCGTAGAAGCAAGGGCCGTAATCCTCATCCTCGATAGCATCGAATTACCACTGTAGCAGGTTCGGAAAGCTCTCAGAATTGCCGCAGGTGATCCCATAATTTTGCGCATACCCAACCATTCTCTCACTTCTATCCAAATTGCCGCCGAGAAAGAACATTCAAAGAACAGGTGATTAATGGACTCGAGATGGGAATTGCAAAGAACACATGACTTATCTGTAGCGAATGGCAGTCGATCTGTAGTGAGGAGCTTTGAATGTGCCATAAGCCAGAGAGTAACTTTGTGTTTCCTGTCTTTCAGTTGAAATGCGTGCTTTTCTGTTTATAAAACATTGATGGTAATATATATTATTTGCTTATTTGTGTTTTCTTGCAGGTATCAAGTTGTGATGACAACATTTACACCCAAGAATATCCTAATTACCGGGGCTGCTGGATTCATTGCATCTCATGTTGCAAACAGGCTCGTCAGGAACTACCCTGACTACAAGATTGTTGTCCTTGATAAACTCGATTACTGTTCCAATCTCAAAAACCTTATCCCCTCCAAAGCTTCTCCCAACTTCAAGTTTGTTAAGGGTGACATTGGCAGTGCCGACCTTGTCAACTACCTGCTCGTTGCTGAGAACATAGACACCATAATGCACTTTGCGGCGCAGACCCATGTTGATAATTCTTTTGGAAACAGTTTTGAATTCACCAAAAACAATATTTATGGCACCCACGTGCTTCTGGAAGCCTGCAAAGTTACTGGCCAGATAAGAAGGTTTATCCATGTTAGCACTGATGAGGTCTATGGTGAGACAGACGAGGACGCTGTTGTTGGAAATCATGAGGCCTCACAGCTCCTGCCGACAAATCCATACTCAGCCACAAAAGCTGGGGCTGAAATGCTTGTCATGGCTTACGGCAGGTCGTATGGGTTACCTGTGATTACCACACGAGGTAACAACGTTTATGGTCCAAATCAGTTTCCTGAAAAGTTGATCCCCAAGTTTATTCTTCTAGCCATGAAAGCTAAAACTCTCCCAATTCACGGTGATGGCTCTAATGTACGAAGTTACCTTTACTGTGAGGATGTTGCGGAGGCATTTGAGGTCATTCTTCACAAGGGAGAGGTTGGTCATGTCTACAACATTGGAACAAAGAAGGAGAGGAGAGTCATTGATGTGGCCAAAGACATATGCAATTTGGTTAACATGGATCCAGACAAGAGCATTCAGTTTGTAGAAAATAGGCCGTTTAATGATCAGAGGTACTTCCTTGATGACCAGAAGCTAAATAATTTGGGTTGGTTTGAAAGGACCACATGGGAAGATGGGTTGAAAAAGACCATAGAGTGGTATAATAGTAATCCTGATTGGTGGGGCGATGTATCCGGCGCACTACTTCCTCATCCTAGAATGCTGATGATGCCTGGTGGAATAGAAAGACATTTTGATGAAGCTGAGAAGTATGAATATGGTAAGTCTGAATTTGCTGGAAATTCTAGTCAGGCAAAGATGTTGGTTCCGGCCTCCAAAGTAAGTACACCTCAAAAACCGGCCTTGAAGTTTTTGATATTTGGTAGGACTGGATGGATTGGTGGTTTGCTTGGAAAATTGTGTGAGAAACAGGGGATCCCATATGAATATGGGAAGGGACGTCTAGAGGATCGCTCACAGCTTTTGGCAGACATCCTAATTGTTAAGCCAACACATGTCTTTAACGCCGCAGGAGTAACTGGTAGACCCAATGTTGATTGGTGTGAATCTCACAAGCCTGAAACAATTCGAACCAATGTTGCTGGCACACTGAACTTGGCAGATGTATGCAGAGAGCATGGACTCCTAATGATGAACTTTGCCACTGGGTGTATTTTTGAGTACAATGATTCACACCCTGAAGGGTCTGGCATCGGATTTAAGGAGGAAGACACGCCTAATTTCACCGGTTCTTTCTACTCAAAGACAAAGGCCATGGTAATTTTCTTCTTTCATCAAAGCATGATTTTGATTATATTTTTGGTTTATGCCTCGACATGGCTATTAATATTTCCTTTGTGCAATGTGAATCAGGTGGAAGAGCTTTTGAAAGAATATGACAATGTATGCACGCTCAGAGTTCGAATGCCGATATCTTCTGACCTGAGCAACCCGCGAAATTTCATCACCAAGATTTCTCGGTATAACAAGGTGGTCAACATTCCCAACAGTATGACGATTTTGGATGAGCTTCTTCCGATTTCAATTGAGATGGCAAAGAGAAACCTTAGAGGCATATGGAATTTCACAAACCCCGGAGTTGTCAGCCACAACAAAATCTTGGAAATGTACAAGAAATATATTGATCCGGATTTCAAGTGGGCAAACTTCACACTTGAAGAGCAAGCAAAGGTCATTGTTGCTCCCAGAAGTAATAATGAGATGGATGCCTCTAAGCTGAAGAAAGAGTTCCCTGAGTTACAATCGATCAAGGAGTCATTAATTAAGTACGTTTTTGAACCAAACCAAAAAACTCCGGTTGAGTAAGGGAGTTATACGGACGATCTTTGGGACAATTCTGTATCTTGCATCCATTGATGTGGCATGGGTTAATGGGTTGTGCGTGTGTGTGTGTGTGTTAGTTCACCAATTTTTAGATATAGGTTATTTTTAGGTTCCGTATTTTCTTGTTCTTTTAAAATTTCTACGTTTAGTGATCGTTAGTTACAAATAAATCAGTTATTTGGGGATAGTCTAGTTTTTACTCTTGCTTGTCTTCTAAGGTCAAGCTGCAATCCGTCCCTAAGCCTAGCTGTTAGGTTAGGGGACAAATCAAAATCGAGCAAGGGAATTCCTCCGGGGGCAAAAAGTTAGTCCTCTGATAGGGAAAAAAATGGATTCCATACCCAAAGTACGATCTCGAGGCTCAAAGCTAACAATTGACCAGGGTCGGCAAACAACCATCATTTATTTTACGGCACTTGATAGCAGTGAATTAGTGGGTGTTACTATAATTACCTTTTATATGTGCAGCCGCTGTTCCGGAAATCACATTCCCCTCAAACTAATACGATGTCGAGAATGAAATACGAATTAGAGATGAAGGAAACGGCAAAAAGTAGCAGTACTACTTAATTTAAAATAAAACTTTAACATTGTACAGGCTCACACCACCACATTGGACACAAGTTTTAGCATCACGAACTCAATGGAAGGATGAAAAGTTAAAGAAGGCAGGCTCCGCAATTGCTTTCAGGAATGCAACCACGTCGTCTGGGGTGTTTAGAAGATATCGAGCATTTGTACGAGGTCGTCCAACAGCACAAGAGAAGTAGTTTTCCTTCTTCAGATCGAGAACGTTCCAAGACGTATTTTCGGGTGATGACCGCCGGCTGCTCCCGGAGGAGCTGCCATTTGATTTCTTTTCTGAATTTGGACCAGCGGAAAGCTTTGGAGTTGGCCTTTTCTCGACGGAGGGCTTCATTGTATCTGTTAGTTTCGTTCTGGGTAGACTCATGACATCAGGGGGAAGCTCTGGTTCGAAAAATGTGTAAACATCCTCATCCTGAAGCAAAGAAAAACAATGTCAGAGGGATTTTGAATAGACACTACAGGTGCTTAGTAATCGTCATTCACTTCACAATAAAAGTCGTTCAGCTGCCATAGATAAATAAATGTCATAAATATTGACATTTATTTAACCGTTACAAAAGACAGAAGGTACGGCATCATGAGTAGTCCTATTTAAAATCTACGTTTTGCTCCCAGCTAGAGTTGGCCTCAAGGATTGGCAGCCATCCCCAAAATGAAACTTCAAGTTTCACTCAATCGACATCTCTCAGCTAGATTGGGTCGGCCGTTGCTTAATTACCCCAAGTCTCCCCCATCATCGATATTTCGAGTCTGCCACTGTTTCCATTTGTAAGCAGATAGAGAATTAGTTGGACAGATGTGCTCTACTTTTGTAAGTCGGCCTGTGAGATTTTTACTCTATTACTACCCATTACCAGGTGTTTAGTTTCATAATGTCAAAGCTTTTCGACAGGTTAAAGTTGGTGCTATTAGTAGGCAATATGTCTAGTAAAGATCCCAGGAAAATACATCCAACGTATGAGTTTACTGATAGATTTCTGAGTTTCATGGAAACAGAATTACCGTGTGACAGTAACATTGTTTAGATGGATCAAATATGAAAAAGTTGAAGAGATGAAATTTAAAGTTTCGAGAGCATTCTTTTCAAATTTTCAGTTTTAAAAAATAACAATATACGTATACCTTTCCTAAGAAGTGCCCAATGCACAAGACATAATCGATGGGTGTACAGATGGCTTTACTATGAACAATCTCTCCCAGTATTCTGTCAATAGCAGCTCCCTGTTGACAGAAGGAAGGGAAGGACCGAATATTAATGTGGAAAACGAAAACTTAAAGGACATCTAGTAATCAGCCAAACATTAAAAATAATCTAGCAATATGACTACCTTTGTGACACCCACTGCTCGCACCTCAACAGATCGGCTTCCATGAACAACATCAACAGATGAGTTAGAAATCGGACCAGTCCATAGATGTTGCAGCATGTCTCTTGCTTGCAGTCTTCCAAATTCAACATCTAAAATTGCACCGAGTAAATTGGAGCGAGAGCAGTTTGAACAGGTAAGCGTGAGAATATCAACTTCTTACAATACATCATCACTAAGCTTATTACCTGAATACTTGTAATTCCACACAAGTGAAGTTTCACGGCGTTCAAAGTGAGATCTCGGGGTTCTTTCGGTGAAATACTCAAAAACATGCTGAAATGGTCGTCAGAAGCACCAAATCATGCAATAAGTTGAAGGCTGGACAGAGAATACAATGATGATATTAATAAAGTTCCAATCACCTTGACACTGTCTACCCAATCCATATTTAAGTGTTCAGGCATCGTTGTCATCCATTCTCCTTTTGTCGATCGTAGAAACATCCCATTCTCAGCTGCCAACCACATGTTGTACTCCCCAAAGTTCTGCAAAAGATTTATTTCAGAAGGTATGTAGAGTAACAAACAAGGAAATATAGATATATTTACATCGTCAAGGACACTTCTGTCGCTTCCACTAAGGACCACTATTGTTGTATTTGGATCGCCGCAGAGTCTTGTCAGAGGTCCTTTCAACTCAGGATGCAACTTAAGCTCCATTTCTTTGATCTGATCCCCCCTCCTTCCAGGAGTGTCGATTGGTTCAGTCAGTGTAGCGTTGAAGCCCTATGGATAATAGTAATGATAAACAAGCACCAAAATAATAGATTGTTACTCCCTTTCATTAAACCATGTACCATAGGTATTTTGTGATATTAAAAATTAAGATACACCTAAAGATTAATGTGAAAATCAAAAGTCAACAAATAAATGGAGCATACCAGTATAAGTAACCGGTTTTTAGATTGCAAGTAACGCTTGATAGCATCGCTGACGACAAGTTGAGGTGGAACTTTTTTTATTCTCTGCTGAGCTTCGATAACGGTATCATTCAGTTCACTGCATGCATCAATAACATAATGGGTTGGGCTTCGGTTATCAGTAGCTAGCAGATTTCTACTTTTGGACATGTATTGGACTGTTATTTCTACAACAGCATCAAAAAAGACCTTACAGCAACTAGTTTCTTTGAAAGCTCAAATCAAGAACTAACATTATCTTGGTCAGTTTGCTCATTCTCAATTACATGTAGCTATCTCAAAAGGTTGCTGTCACATATAGCTATCTCAACAAGACCATATATAGATTTTAACATGGTTAAATTCAAACAAGAACATGGGTGGTCACACTATTGTTGAAACGGAAAGGAGTTGCACCTGGATAACACAACCCATCAAATACAGTGGCAACACATAAAATTGCTTTTATCATATTGAGCAATTTCACATCTTTGCATTTTCCAGTACAAGATCTTTTCACCCAAATAGACAATTCCAAGTGACATGAAAATTTTGAAATAGTGACAGAACTTGGACGGAGTTAATCTAATACATCTTCTATCACCTGATTAGAGGCTATGGCACAGTCTCATTGAGGTTGCACGTTACCTGATATTCTCATGTCCTCATACGAGGGAACATAAATAGAGTTACTTTCATTCATTATGTAAATTTGTGCCCACTTCACAGTTGTATCACCGTACCTAGAAGAGTTGAAATAAAGCCACATCTCTCTCCATGAAAAAGAAAAAAAAATCTTTCAAAAGCAAAAGATTTGAAACATAAGTGGAGTGTACCAAAATTTAAGCGTGGGTATCAAACCTCTTGAATAAATCATTTTGAGACTAACAGGGGCATATATGATGACCAAATAGTCGGGGTATCGACCTCTTGGATAAATCATTTTGAGACTAACAGGGGGTATATGGTGACAAAACGGATGACAATAACACTTGTTTTCTTTCATCAATCTTACCCGGTGTAAATTGTGAAAAAAATCAGCAGGGCCCATATAGAATAACCAAATAGCCTGGGTATTGATGTCTTGGATAAATCATTATATGAATAACAGGTGCGTATATGATGACTAAATGAATGACCATTACACTCCTTTTCTTTCATCAGTCTTACCCAGTGTAAATTGTGAAAAAATTCAGCAGGGTTCTGATGTAAATGAATAGAGAAGCTCACATGTTGATCAATACCAAGCAACATCCCGTGACTGCTAATGGTTGGGCATTTTCCAGGATAAAGAGAGATGTATGTACGACTGGAAGAAGAATAGAAAAGCTCTCACTTTAACTACAGTTCCACTTGAAAATCTTCAAACTATTTCAAAATGAGAAAGACATTGCTCTATGGTCACTGAAAATGAGACATACAATCCTAGAAATTATAAGATTATGTCGGACAGAGGATGTCATTGAAAGACAGAAAACCCTGGCAGTTCTTTGAGTAACTATATTCAGTACACCGTCCATTCAGCAGATGTTATATTCCAAACAACTAGCTAAAAAACTTACACACCTCACAAAGAATTCAGCCCATTGTTGAGCAGTATGAGTTGTCACATGCTCAAAGTTATGACGGTGGCGTTTTTCTCTTTCATCAGCGTGCATATTCAAAGCTTGGTCTATAGCTGATGCAACTTCTGTAATGTTCCATGGGTTTACAAGAATCGCACCAGCACCAAGGGATTGTGCTGCTCCAGCAAACTACAATGATAGTGTGATATCCAAAAGGAAACATCATAGTGGCAAAATCAAAAAAAAAAAAAATCAAACATCATAACAAAAAATGAAGGATAAAAATTCATGGTCCAATAACAAATTTCCGAATATAAATGAACAAAGAAAGGTGGTTCCACTAGAAAAAATAGAAGTGTAGAGTCTGAAAGTTACTTCACTGAGGATGAGAACCCCTTTTCTGGAATCTTGACAGGCCACAAACTCATAACTAACAAGATTCATTCCATCCCGCAAAGAAGTTACAAGTGCCACATCTGTCAACCACAAAATTATCAGAAGATAGCTTCAAATCAGTTTCAAAATCCGAAAATCAGCAATAATTAACCCCACATTTTGAGTAGTTAGACAACATTGCTTCTGCAAGGGATAGTATGAGTGTACTCTGCATTATAAATTTGAGGTTGTATTCAATCTCATCTAAGCTCCTCTTGCTTACAGTTTGATCTTATGCAGAAATACCGTACCAGAAGTATCACTGTATTGAAGATCCAACTGTTTTTCCACATACATCCAGTTTTAAGAAGAGAGATTATTTCAAATGTATTATGGCGTCAAACTTTGCAGTCTACCACTTTCAAAATGGCTAAAGACATTTCAAAAAACTGCATATTTGTTGCATGGTTTAACATGAAGGTGGTTGAGAATATGTGGTGGCATGACATTTGATCCATGAAATCCTAAAATAAAAGGAGAAACTAGAAATTGACATTCAAGCCACAGCTATTATTACCAGTGACAGCATATAGTGCACACAAAGCAAGGAAGTCAAGAGAACGGTCCTGCATGAGGGGAAAAAGATATTGCTTCAAATATTTTAAAAAATATAAGAACACTTAAAATGCACACAATCCATTAACAGCATCATGTATGCATGTGTGTAGACAGATTACTAGTGTGCGATAAGAAAAAGAAGACTCTGAGAAGCTGATATCTTCCCAGCATCCTCCATGTTTAGCATGGCATGTAGCATGATTTTAGATCGATCCTTCTAATGTGTGCCATATTCAAGTTCAGATATATTTTTTCCATCTAAAATTTTAAATAAATTCTAGAATCTGTTATTTAGAAATGGACTGCCAGAAAAATTAAAGGCCGATAGAGGATGACATTTGTAGCCATGCAATGAAACTCAAAATCCCTGAATAATTATTCATCATAGATATAGATGCTGGACGCACTGTGAAGAGTAAAAACACAGAGAAACTGAGTAAAGACATGGCAAATGTGAAAATTCAGTAGAAAGGTGAAATCCATTGTGATTAAATATCTATGTGCTTATGAATGCATGTGTGGGCAGTGAAACACCATAACTGTTGAGTGAATGACAGAAAAAAGCTAACCAGATGATGAATTGGAACAGCATTCAAAGTTCCAAATCTACCATTGATCCGTCCGACAATTTCATGAACCTGGCTTGTAAGTTTTTGATCTGGGTAGAACAAAAGAGGGTAGCAAAATGATATGACGTCAGGCATAAAGAAAATCCATCTGAGCTTTGCATAAGCTAAAATGAAATTATATTTTGGAAGAAATAGATGAAACCACATTAGGCCATACATTCGGGAACATCAGTTCTTGTCGGCACTGCAATTTGCAGCAAAACCACCTTATCCTGCCAGTTTGGATTTTCTTCTAGAAACTTTTCAAATGCTAGAATCTTTTGAGGGATTCCTTTGATCATGTCAAGGCGATCCACACCAAGCATTACCTGTAAGATTATAATAGTTTAAAAGTAACCAGCAAAATTAAACAGTATACTTGTGCAAAAAATTAAACAAATTACAAAGGGCTGGCATAAACTCTCTGCAAATTTTGCAGCGGACTGGTTGGAAATCACCTACTCTATCTGATCAAAGTAAAATCAAACCAAATGTCATAGCCAACTAGGGGTTGGGGAGATAATTAGTTCCGAACGCGGAGCAAGGGAGATAAGGAACAAACCTTTCTTCCAGAAAATCTTTCTTTCAATTCTTTGATGCGTTCCTGGACCTGAGGAGCTTCAAGAGCACGGATGAACCTTTCTGAATCAATGCCTATGGGAAACTGCATCAAAAGATAAACAAATGACCCAAGTTATGAAAAGAGTAATGTATGAGGCAATAAAGAAGCATATTAAACATCAAAATATGGAGCATTCAGATAAAATCACGTGGACATACCGCAGCCACACGAGTTACTCTTCCTTGGTCCTCTACACCTTCAGGAGTACCTTCAAGTCCAAGAATACGAGTACAAGCACTAACGAAATGTCTGGCATAATCATATGTGTGGAAACTGGAAACAAACCCCCTAAACTAAGTTAGTAAATTCTGCAAAATTTTACAATAATAAAATGGCACAAGTAAAATCTCAAAATGCAAACAAATAAATCCCGGCACAAATACATGGGAGCCATATCTTACTTTATAAGAAAGTTTAACTTTGGACTCATGGAAAGAGGTCAAATAAATGTGCTTATACAGAAATCTGAAAGAGATAACAAACATAGGTAAATTTGGAGGAAACTAGCCAGGTGGCAAGAAAATAACAGACACCATAGCACGTGCCACTACACACATCCGAATCCAACAAATAAAAAATTATAGATATAATGGAATGTTTCATTATAACTGACACACTTAAAAATTAATACATCATTGAAATATTGCATTAGTTTACAGCTAGGAATTTGTAGAACAAACTGGTATATGATTTAGTACGAGAAACAAACATATTACCCAACCAAATCAGCAGCTAGCACTGCATGAAGTAGCTCTGATCGAGATGGCAAAGTCCGGTGGATTTCAGAAGATGGAAAAGGGGTATGTAGAAACCACCCAACTTTCATCCTGCTATTATATTCTTTGAGGCATTTGGGGAGGAACATGAGATGGTAATCGTGGCACCAAACAACATCTCCCTCCTCATAGTGTTGGTTAACAACATCAGCGAACATTTGATTTGCCTTCTTGTATGCAGCAAACTGCGACTGAAAACTCCTGGTTGTTGCAAGACGGTCTTCTTGTGGAAGTCCAAGATAGTGAAACAAAGGCCATAATATGTTGTTGCAATAGCCATTGTAATACTGGTGAACAATCTCTTCATCCAGGAAAACTGGGATACACTTCTGCAGTAATTAGAAGAGAATAAGTTAACAGCAAGATCCTGCATACATACAGTATGTTAGACACTCTTGAAGAACCATACAGCTCAAATAATTAGTAAGTCGGAAAACAAGTGCCAATTAGACCACAATCACGCAAGTATTTCACCTTCTCAGCAAGGGCTTTAGTAAGAGCCTTCTGCCCAACCTCGTCCGGCACATTAACACCAGCCCAACCAATCCAACGCGCCTCAAATTCCTTTACACCTAAATCAAGTGATTGCATAAATCAAACCAAATACAAGCTACTTACCGATGACCATACTGTGAAATAGAAAGTGGAGGGAATAAGAAAAGAAGCACGCTAAATGCTCACCAAGAAGAGCGCTTACTAGACCCCCAGCACTTATCTCCAATGACCAGGAATCTTCACCTCTCCTCACTGCTGATACAGGCAGTCTATTAGCAACAACTAACAGTCTCTGTTTGATAGACCTCACATCAGACCTTTCCCGCCCTTCATTGAGAAACTGCACTGCTCCTTCCAGATGTTCAGTATCATGCTCAGAGATCTCAACCCCACTATTGCCATCTGTTACAGATGGAGATCTGCTGTTTCTTCTCAGTTGTCTTTCTCTTAAGAGCCTCCCAACTCTAGTGTTGGGAAGCTGTAAGTTGTCGTTATACTTGTTTCCAGGCATATGGGCAGTTTTCCAATATGGGCTTTGTTACAGTTCAAGTCTGACAGAAAGCAACTGCCCTGCATTTTGATTAGAACAGATTGAGAAGTAATCATTCCAGATAAATTCTCCAATACTATGATACTTGGGACAATTCTCAATCGCACAATTTTTCTGTAGAAACCGTAGATTACATATTTATAACAGTAGAGGAATTCTACCGCTGAACGTTGATGCAGAGGGCAAATTTTGCATATTCACCAATCAAAACTAAAACTAGAGGACAGACAGACATAGAAAGAGATAGCAAAGAAAAAGGGATCCACAGAAATGTGTGTGGGAAAATGAGTTACAGAGAGGAGTCTCCAGCATTAATAACTCGTTTCATATTTACCTACGCCATCTAAATTAGTATAATATCCGAAGCTCATCACAAATTTTCAATGCAACCAAAATTTTATTTTTATTTAAAAAAACGATTTTAGTTGCCAGATAAATGTAAGCACGATGTGTTAGTGTTAGAAAGACGATGCACACGGAGACATCGACAGCCACCATATTTCAACAATCAAGAAAAGAGGGGAAAAAAATCGTGCGAAAGTCTGAAAATTTACAATTGACTAATACACTAGCACTAAAATGCAATAAAAAGCGAAAATTTTATAATCTGAGTACTACAGCAGTGGATAAAAAAAAAAGGACAGCTCACCCTGAGAGGTAGAACTCAATATCAATTTCAAACACACAAAATATTCCCCAGTAAAACCACGTAAGAACTCGAAAACCCAAATCAATATCGGACCAGGAAATCTTTCAAAAACATAAAAATAAAATAGAAAAAACTACCAAACTCCAAAAGCACCGACTGCAGCCGATAACAAGCCACGAGGATTACTCAATTCGATTCCAAATCCTCTAAAGAAAGCTCCTTAGAAGTATGGTAAGCTTTCAACAGCTCGTATAACAAGGAAAAATTGATTCACATACAGAGACAAAAGAGTAAAGGGATGGTGGTTGAAAGATTCTCCGGGTGGCAGAGAAATAAAGAGAAAGTGAAGCCGTATCCTCGTGTAAGCTTTACAAGATATGTAGAGCCTCACCGCCATGCAGATGGAACCAAAAAGACTTCACTCCAAAAAAAATTGTATTTTGACGTGCTAAATCTTTCTTGCTGACAATTAAATAGCTGGAAACCTGGGGCTA
Source organism: Primulina huaijiensis (assembly GCF_012295235.1). Lineage (NCBI taxonomy): Eukaryota > Viridiplantae > Streptophyta > Magnoliopsida > Lamiales > Gesneriaceae > Primulina > Primulina huaijiensis. Next base: position 22,100,884 of record NC_133316.1, read on the forward strand.
CGTTTACAAATTACAGCTGAGAGAAGCCAACTCCCTGCGTTTGCGTGCGCTTCGCAATTGACTGTCATTTCATTTGTGTTTACCACCCTATACTAAATTTGACATCCATCCTTGTTCGTAAAATTATAACGTCCAGGGCAGCTGTAATTAAATTAATTACATAGAATTATGATCCATGGAATCCTCGCACAGCGACAGGCCTTTTAGTCAGTAGGTCCTTTTTTACTTGGAACAAGGATACAAATTTGTACGAACCAGAGACGTCAATCGAATCGCTTACATCTCGAGATAAAAATTCACTGTTTAATATGTATCAAGTTCAAAATGTATTTTTCATACATAAAAAGTTATCTTTTTTCACATATATCACATATACATATAGATTTTTATTGAGAGAGGGAGATAAAATTTTGTAAATTCGTTAACCCATTTCATTATCACACTAAAGAAATAGTTAAATTCGCAAGTCAACCACATAAAACCAAAGTGTGAATGTAGTGAAAAACGATTAAGGAATACATAGTCAGTGCAAGAATTTTCACATGTTAGTTACTGTTAACTTAAGTTTTGTCTTTTTCTCTTCTTCCAAAAGTTAATAGATATCACTTATGAGATCAATTGTACGTGAAATGTCGTTTTAAGAAACTGACTGATTTGGAAACAATAAATGGTCAGGAAATTAAGGTACATAAAGGAATTCGAATAACTGAAGCAACTTCGTAGATGCTAGAAATTTAAGTACACAAAGGAATTCAAGTAACTGAAGCAAGTGCATTTTGATATATATCATTCATATGAGTAGTGTCAATAATCTACTTAACACATGACGAATTCACGTGAATTACTAGATCAAACATCCAAATTTTATATTAAATTTGGTATTGTTGCAATTTTCTTTTCTTTTTTTTTGAAGATGGAGACGAGTTCTTGGGAAGATAAAAGAAATTTATGCTAATTTGGTTTACTGTTGCCAAAAAAAACGATTAATGAACAACTAAATTTTTAAGTAGCTACCGAACAATCACTGGAAAATCGCTACTCCCATCAAATAATATAATCACAAAACATAATACTCTACCTTCACAATAACTCATGTGCCCTAGCTGTCTTTTAAAAAAAATATTTGGCCATAGCTATGTCTTTGTGAGAAACTATTCGCAATAACTAAAAAGTTAAAGACGAAGAGAAATATACATATTTAGAATATAATATTTTGAAATTTCCATACCGCATTTAGTAAATGGAAATATCAGTGGGAAATCTTTCAGCTTTTGATTTGTGGATGAAAATTGATCCTTATATTTATACACGGACAATGACAGCTTGCTACGAATAAAAAGTGAACTACAGTTATTATTACAAATAAATTATATCCCAGAATGATCATGTTTCAAGGACGTAGTTACATGCAATCTGGAACAGTGTAACTTGTGAAATCTTTTATTTAAAAATCTAAAATACTTTCACAAGCTGTCCTATAATTTTAAAAAATTCTAAAATTTTCGTTGAAAGAGAGATTTATATGTATAGATCGTCGAAAAAAGTTGAAGAAGATAAATCATTGAGAACTAAAACTAAACCAGCCTTTCCTTCTTCTCAAAGAACTCTCCTATTTTTTAATTTCTTTGTTTTTCTAATAAACTACTAACTTTGTCGGTCGAAGTTATATCATTCCTCCTTTTTTTGGTTCAATTTTTTTGTGACTGGCGCTATACCTTGATCTATAATTATGCATCTGGTATCGAGGGATTCAATATTCTAAATATATATATACTCTATAAGCATGCCACGCAACAATTTTTCATGAGTACCTGCAATCCGACTTCATTCAAAAACATAGTTTTGCAATACTGTCAAAGTTTCTACGAAGAAAATAGAATTTAAAAATAACTGACGAGTATGTGTATTTGAAGATTTAAATTGCTAACATGAATGCGATATAGTGACTATCCTAGGGGAAAGGGGTTTTGAAAAACAAAAACAAACATAAAACGGGAAATAACATGTAATGATTTTAGAAAAGTTAGGCGGATATAATAAACCTGACTACGGCCGCAGTGCCAGGTATCCAGGCAATCTTTGGTCGAAACAAAGCCACAGCCCGTCACATAGAGGGATCAAAAGATTCTAACTCATGATTTAGGCTCAACAAATTAAGGCTTATGGCGTACTTCAAATATTATGAATGGTTATGCGTCCATATGGTGTTGGGATAAGATGATAAATTGAAATACAATGATACATAATTATTTTTCAACTAATTTTTTTTGTAAAAATGGATTCAAATGCTAAATGGTATAAGGATATTGAATCCTTGGCACAACAAAATAATTGTGTGGAGATTTCAAATTTACAGAATTCGTAATGGTGAACTGAGTGGCGAGTGCTGCATTTTAATTATAACATCAAGGGAGTGTATGGTTTTAATTTTCGTATTTAGAGAAATTTTTTTTTTAAAATATATTTTTTGATACTACATTGAATAATGTGATATATTTAATTTTATTTTCTGAAGGAAAAAATATTAAATATAATATTATTTAGAATTTTGTTGGGCTATTTATTTCTATTGATTTGTAGATATTTTAAAATTTTAAAATGTAGCGTACGTATCATATTGAAGTATAATATTAATGATATAATTTTGAAAAAAAAATATTTTAAAAATTAATTGTTAGAAGATATGAAATAAACATATATTTTTTTAAAAGAATAGTATTTGATTTTAGAGAAAACTACATTTTTCTACTGTGTTGTCAACTTTCAGTCTAGTCATGTATCTTTCATTATTTTTACAATTTTAGTCATTTTTTATTAAGAGTTCTAATATAACATTGATCACACTAGTGTCATGTATGCAATATATTGTTGTCACGCCGAAAAAACGACTAAAATTGCAACAAAAAAAAAAAGTAACAGACTAAGACCAATATTTGACAACACAAAGAATCAAAATCGTAAAAAGTTAAACATATAGAAGCAAAAATATAATTTTCCTTTGATTTTATTTAAGAAATGTAAATACTCCGTGAAATACAACCAAACAAAATCCAGACGCCCTTTTATCAGATGTCATAGGATCATTATCCTAGCGACCTACCTGCTTTTGCCTTATGATGCAGCTTTAGAATCTATAAAATGGAGAAATCTTATCTAAGGTTGGTTTACCTACAGGCGACTTGAAAAGGGTATATTATTGGGGACAGAAAAGACCCTCGTGTACCTTTTGTTCTTTTTCCTGCCAAGCATAGTTAAGTGGAGAAATATTTGATTCTTGCACTAGATTACTTGAAAGCTAATAAAATGTATGTTACAGGTACAAAACAAGCAATCGGGAGTGCCTTATTCATGGAAATGATCCTAACACCAAAATTGGAACTTGAGAAAATATCTAGATGCGTGGTCTTAATTATGTTTTGGCTGATATGATTCATCATGAATTAATTAATCCGAAATTAACTGTTAGAGATGATATTTGAGGAGATAGAGTACCTTGAAATTCAGGAAAGTGTTTCGACCTTTTCATTACTTTCGTTTTTGTCGAAGCAACGCTACTGCCACAATACATCTGTGGCGGGCAAGAAATCATATGACTGTTTCCGATTGAAATTGGGCTGTCTAGAACGGCTACTATTCTTCACGAATCCGTGTGCTACTTTGGTTTCAAAAGTTTGATGCTGTTGTTTAATAGATCTGTGAAATTAAGTCTTTAACGTGATTGCAGATTGCACTGATCCAATGATAAAGATTCCGCACAGGCAGAACATATTCTATTTTCATCATTTAATTGTAAAAACTCAAGAGAACAGAGCCATTCCAATCGACACTCTGCAGACATCCCAAAGCTTGTATGTGCTCATTCTTATATTTACCTTATGGGACCAAAGTTTTCTTAAAATTCCTTTATGATCGGGCAATCCTTGAGAATACTTTACTGTAAGTATTTAACTATTCTCTAATAAATTCATGTATCCTGTTTCATGTCTTTTTCTTTGCCGTCTTAATGTCCAGGTCACACATTACATGAGTGGTGGCTACACCATCTCAGCTTTAAATGGAGTTCATTGCATTTAGACTTTAGTACAGGATCCCTAGCTCCACATCTTTTCACAAAAGTTAGCATAATCACTTCAAACAAAATCCCCCCAGAAGCTCCAAATTCAATAGAACGATAAGCAATTCTATCAAAATATTGTGACAACAAAGAAATTGCACCTAAAGCCAGATAATAAAACCTTAATATCTAGGCACAGTTGATGTTTTCTAATTCAGACTTAAGCAGATTGTTACGAGACGTGATACTCGTCGATCCATAGCCTGCAAAAAACTGATGACCATTTAAGTTTTTCTACCTATTGCAGAAGGAAATCAAGCCATATTATAACCCTTTTATCTACATGATCAAAAACTCAAAATAATCAGTCGATGCTAAATATCTTTACCTCCGCTTCAAATCAAGTTAAACCAAAGGAAAATATACAAACAGATTATAATCAGTCGATGCCAAATATCTTTCACTCCGTTTGGAACCATTCATTTAATCCGCAGACTAGTCTAAATTCAAGAGAGATTATAATACATCTCCTTTGATCGTTCATTTTACTACTTACGAGTGAAATTGATGATTAGAAGTCAGTTATACTCCGACATTCCTGGACCTAGAACTTCTTATCCTTAATTGAAGTTCAAAGGAAAATCTACAAACAGAAACACCACAACTCCGCAACAGCAAAATTATTCTCAGGCAATTCCAAACTCTAGCAAGAAGTAATCTGATCGAAACTCCGTGGAAACAACAATTCAACAGTTTAACACGGAAAAATCATTCATCAAACCACCAAATCAGACAATTTCAAGCGTACAAAAAACAACCAACGATCATGCTCTATTCTCGGAGGCACCAAATGATTGAAAAAAAAAAAAAAGACTTACCTGAAATTGGAGAAATGCTGACGTCAGACCTCCATTAAAGCACTGGAATTCGCCTGTGTCAGTTGCAGTGGCTTTTGGCCTGGGCAGAAGACGTAGAGTTCTCGAGAAGAAAGCGAGAAAAGGGTCGAATCAAAAGGTTCGCTTTTATAATATGCGTGTGATGCGCATACATATATAAAGGTTGCGGTTGTGTTGCATCTATGCCAGAGATAGTGAAAGACAACTGTACCTGCATTGCCCAATCATTTGTAGGGAATTTATTCCCCCACTTCCCCATTTTATTTTTTATTTTTTTTTATAAAAACTTCCCTATTTCAATATTATTTGCATCCTAGTTAGGAATTAAGGTTCTAGTTCTTCCCCTTTTGAATCAAATTTAGGCCGAAGCCAAATCAAACCAAGTTTTAAAAATTCGTTTTTGCTTGTTTTTAAACAAGAATCATTCATTTTTTGAACGTTTTCTTCATTTATGTTAGTTGTCTCACATCGATTGAATAAAATACTTGAAAATTGTATATATGATCTTGAACAATCCTACCTCTTGAGCTAGCTTTTGGGGTTGAGTTAGGTCCAAGTTCCAATCTTAACAATGTATCAGAGCTCATGTTTCACCGTTATGTGTTGGACCACCCGTTCTGTCCATAGTTGAGTCATTTGTAAATTTCATGTTCCATATGTTCATTCCTGAGCGTGAGAGGGTGTGTTAGTTGTCTCACATCAGTTGGATAAAATACCTGAGAGTTTTATATATGCTTGGACAATCATCCCCTCTTGAGCTAGCTTTTGAAGTTGAGTTGAGTTAAGTTCAAGTTCCAATCTTAACAATTTAGTGTTTAAATGTCTACTCCTAAATGAAATAAATTCGACACGTTTTCAAGGGAGCGGACAAATTTTATACGCAAAAAAAAAAAAAACCAAAAAGTGCAATCTTTAAACATTTTCACACAAAAAAAAAATATTTATAATTTTGAGGAACACAGATTAGAGATGAAACTCCTCGCAAATAAACTTGTCAAAAATATCTTAAATCCGAAATGGACTTCAAATTCATTGAAATCTGATTCGATTGACAATATCTACAAGATATAATCGAATCCAACGAGTTGACACATAAATGACACTCCTCAAACTTTGTGTTTAAGTTTTTTCAATGTGTTTTGCAATACGTTGAATTACTGCAACTCTCCGTGGAATTGGTGTGCGTGGAGCCCATCATTCGAATTTTGCGGAACATAATCATCGGGTGAAAGACAAAGTAAAGGCAATTGTCCAAGAAATTGTGACACCTAAGTTGAAGAATTATCAGACGTGCATGAAACATGTTATTAGTTGCCCCGGTATAGGGTAGGAAAACGATTTTTTTTTTCTGATCAGATTTTTTTTCATGCATGCAAAATTCATTTGTGGGAAAGTATACGAAGAATAAATCAGAGAACTTTGGTGACTTTTTTTAAATAGTATATATTTTTAAAATAATTTATCATATTTACAAATTTAAAAAAAAAATAGTGATGAATGCCGACCAACTCCACCGACGCACAGTGTGCTCCTGCTGGTAATGGTTATTGAGGTCTTCAACTACATTCTTCTAAGTCAACTTTCGCGTACTCCATATTTGAACACTTTTTTTCACGCTGCTCCCACCTATTGAACTGCACTCCCGGTCATACCCACGTAAAATCTCCATTCTTTTTTAGATAAAAAGTGATACTGGCAATAAAGTTGAATACATTCTCTACGGTCTGTTAATCACATTTATTTTTCCACCTGCAACTCGTGGCAATAAAATTTGATAAACTCCATTCACGTTAAGTAAATCTGACAGTACATTCACAATTACTGATAATTTCTCATCTAAATCTAAGGTCCATCATCTAAATCTAAGGTCCAAGACTTCAAGCACAGACCAACATGACTAACTAGTAACTACTGCATGTACTAGAGGTTTCTTAGCTTGATTCTAAAACATGCAGGGACGGATCAAAAGTTTTTGATCTGGTTAGACTGAACTAGATACAAGTTATAAATTTTTAGTGGAAATAAATTCTGAAAATTTAATGTATCAAGATCTCTATTAATAATAAATCAAGTTTCTCGTGATGTATGTATTTAATTGAATGCACAAAAAATTAGTAAAAAAAATAAAATTAGTAGTTTTTTTAGGGATTTTCAATAAGTTTTTAACAATGGTATGATACATATCCATAGTTGGATTAATATTTGAGCCAAACTATTATTAAAAAAATGTTGAGTCAATTTGGGTCGATTAATATTGATATATTATTTTAGAAAATATACTCATGTATACATAATTAAGTAATAAATTAACTACCATTTATATATATTTCAAGTCTAACCACATATATTCAAATTAAATTCGACCAACATATATACATAATTATGTAGTATATTCACTACCATTTTTATAAAAACCATCATATATATTCACACAAAACCCAAAAATTAAGATTGGTTAATCCATATATATATATCACATAAAGCCGAGGGGTTAGGGTGGGCTATATGCTCGCGCGCATTCGAACAAGATAAAGCAATACACATACTCATTTCCTGAAAACTAATGGCATCGTTAAAACAAATGGGTGTACATACTTGTCGTCTAATTCAAATCAAGATTTGCATGTACCAAACCAATGCCCATAAGTTTTACAAGAAAAACACCAAGCCATTAGAGAAGAAAAACAACTTTTACGGAGACCATTATCACAATATGTCAATATCCCTGCTGAAAGTGGAAGAGACGGCATGATTCTCTTCACTGTCAAACAAAGTTCACAAGAAATCGAGAATAAACGGATTACTACAAATTCATAACTTTGCCAGTGACGGCGTTCGGAAAGATATAAATAAAAATAAAAGTAACGAACCATACCATATATTGTACATCAACTTGTTTCCACTGCAAGTGGTAACGGAGAACTGCTCAAAGTCACCGTGACTGCAGGACAAAGAAAAAGGTTTATTTATCACTCCGGACAAGCAAAGAGAAAGAAGATAATAACACACAATAAATAAGGAAATTTCAATACCTCGTGGTTCCATCTTTAACCAATCTTGCCCACACATTAAAGCTTCTCTAATATCAGGACTTACAGCACTGCGATCCTGGTCAAGTACTCTGCCCCTGTTGCTGAAAGCAACATCTGGTCCAAGAGTGGACACAGGAATACCAAGAACATCACGTGCCATCATTGATAAGATAGGATACCGTGGAGTGTGAACTTTCCACCAATTCAGTATGCTGAAATCATAATTGCGAGGAAAGACAGGCTCCTCTAAATACTTGTCGAGATCTGATCCCATGCTCTGACTCTGTGATGTTTCATACAGGAACTTGTCAAAGCCCTTGAGTTTGTCTCTAGTACCATTGCTAGTACTGGGCAAACTGCCTCCGGACCTCGCTGAATCTTCGTCGAGCAAAGTTAATCCCATGGAGTACTCATTGAAAACTTCCCTAAGCCCATCAGAAACTTCTTTGATACGATCTGGAGCGTTGCTTCCATAAATCTGTCTATAATAGTACTCGACCAACTTCATCTTAAAACGAGGATCCAAAACTGCGGATATGGCTAAAGCTAAGCTGCATTTCCTCCAATACCAGTCAAATTTGTCCTTCATCTTCAAGGTCGCAGAACTAAGAAAATCATCAGGGTTCTTACTCCACTCAATTAACTGGATGTGCATATCACATATCTCTGGGAAATATATATTTGAAGTATGACATCTGTTCCCCATAAAAACATTTGTAAACTCAAAGAGAAATTTCAAGTAACCTACCATAGAACTAGCCCATTCCCACTCTGTCTCAGATAAAGACATTGAGTATGAAGGATCATGATCTTGCATGAGACAAAGAGCACGCTTGTATTCTATTGCTGCCTCAAGCATCATATATGTTGAATTCCACTGCACTGGACAGTCAAGAATCAGATGCTTGTCACTGTTGATACCTACTTGGTGAGCAATTTCATTAAATTTTACAAGGATTGCTTGTTCACTTTTAATGTACCTTATACTCTCTCGAATTTTACGTATCACACCCCGGAATTCTTCCATGACCTCTTGGGCAGTGGATTTCAAAAGATGTATAATGCATCGCATGTCAAATAACTCTCCATTCTTTAGAAGAGGTCTATTTTGAGATAACCAATCCTTAATCCTGAAAACCATAACTTCATAAGCCATGCAATCATCAAATGTAATTGAAAACAGCTTATGGTCAATAGCCCAGTCAGTCAAACACTTAATAATAACTTCTGAGAGTGTATCATCAGTATGAGATGGATCTAGTGAAACGAAGTTAAGCATCCTCTTCTGCATCATCCAATCCTCATCAATGTAGTTGGCTGTCAAGCATATGTACTCAGAACTATCTGGTGAACCCCACATGTCAACTGCAAGGTTTATTCTACCATGTATTTGACGAATGGACTCGTATACCTTCTGTTTCTCCTTCCCATAGATTGTCAAACAGTCCAGTTCAATGGCATTGCTATCAAACTCAAACATGGGTTGTAGGTTCTTGACGAATATCTTGAATCCAACATGATCCACCATGGCCAAGGGATAACCATGTATCATAATCATTCGAGCAAGATCTGACCAACTACGCTCTTGATCAAATTTAATACTTCCTAGACTGATCGTTTGGTTTATTTCATCTTTCATTTGCTCCTGCTCATACTTTAGAGGAATAGGACTTAGAATTTCATCTTTTATTTTCCCTTCTTCATAGGTGATAGTTGTAAGACCAAGATTACTTTGACCAAGAGTACCGTCTTTTCTCTTCCTCTTGGCGGAAAGTATTTGAGAAACATCATAATTGGATCTCTTCAGGCATCGCACCAGATGATTTCTTAAATGAGTCGTACCACTGTTACTAGACCCACTCAATTTCTTTTTGCAATGGAGGCAAACAGCATATTGCGCGTCTGCCTTCCTCACTCTTTCAAAGTGATTCCACACAACAGAAGTCAACCTCTTTGTTTTCTTGGCAGGGATCTCATTTGATATTTCCATGTAACGAGCTTTGTATTAGGACTGTCTATTTCATCTGCATCAATTTTGAGATGAGCTTCAGTCACCGTCGAGCTCATTTTACAAACAAATGACTGCAATTTTAAAGATCATTACTTCATCTTTAATAATTGGAATGAAAAAATTAGCACAGCTACCAGCAGCTTTCCACTCAATACCTCCCAGTGAATGCATACCCAAAAAAAAAAAGGCATAAAGATCCTCAGTAGTCATTGAAGCTGAAGCAATGAAGACCCTCTTAACTCAACAAATTCACAGGCGCGCGCATGCACAGAAAGGTGCGCACATATGCGGTAAGGCTAATAAATTTTCACTCAACCCTTTCCCATATGCAATTCAATAAACTTGATTAGAGTTCCCATTCCGCTTTTCTAACAAGAGCCACGTTACTTCCATTCATATTATCCAAAAACAAAACTACTCCAAACGAATTCATGCTATATAGCACGGAATCCAATACAAATATAAACAAATCTTCCTAAGCAAGCCGCAGAAACGGGAAACCATTTAAACGTTGAAATTAATAAAAGAACACCAAAAAAAAGTTTTAGATCCGGATCCACATCAAGTGAAATCGGGTCGGGCCAAAACATGAAAAGCAAAATCGTACCTGCTAGTGTATTCCCGGCTGACGGCGAATTAAGCGGCTGAATCCGATGGAAAGGATCCGAAACAGATTAAAAGGGTTAGGGTTTGGAATATTTGCTCAGATATGGATTTCGGATTTGATAGAAACCAAATTCTCTTTTGGTAATTACACCCGATAAAAATGGATCCGCTTTACAGTGGTCTGAAAATGTCGTAACTGACGCAAACCCGAGTTTATCAATCGGGTTGGGTCAATGGTTGGTTTAGTTTAATAATAGCACTGAATTTATAAGATATTTAAAATAATTACGTAATTATATGTATTTTAATGTTTTATAAATATATACTATTTTATATTTATTATAAATATATACTATTTTATATTTATTATATTATAATATACGACTGGTTAACTCTTTTTTTAATCATCAATATGATTTTCATATAAACCAAAAATGTCCTTATAAGATTAAAAATATTTCATTTTCATATAATTTAAAAATATCATAAATATCTACTTTATTAAATTGTAGTTAAATATAACCATCATATTTCCATAAATTATTTTTTTATATTTATCTATATTATTTTTAAGATAAACAAATAAATTAAGACGAAGACAGCAAGTTAGTAGTTATAAATTTACTAAACCAAAGAGGGAGAGCACAACAAAACTATTCTACTTTCGTTAATGTCGAAAAAACTTTTCGAGCTGAGTGGTGTGCAACTTCATTAGTCGTACTCCTCATATGATTAAAAGATAAAATTCTCAGACGTCATGAAGTTTCCGAATTTGCAAAATTAAAACACCATCATACCAAGATCGTCTACAAGTTATGTTACTACTTGAATCGTTTGAAGAGAATCTGAATACATGTAAACATTAGTGAGATCAAGATGTAAGCATGGATCCATACCAAGTTAGATATATCAATAGCGATAATATATAAATTGCGTATACGTAACATATATTATTTTATATAATTATCATATGATATATTTTATTATAAAAAATTAATAGTTTATATTAAATTTAGCTTTAAATGGAAGGAGGTTGAGGTGATTTAAAAGAGAAATAGAAAAAGTGGAGAAATAAGAGAGAGATAACGTGGAGTTGTGGCAAACAATTATCATATGTTTAATTAGCTTTGAAAGTATCGAGCATAAATTTTTTGGGGTGAGTTTTTAGGCGGTTTTCAATTTTTGTTGTAAGGAGGATAATGTTGGGATTACGATAAATACACATAAAAAAGTGGTTATTAAAGGGTTAAATAATACTATAGCGTTATTAATATAAAAATATGAGTGGATTATGAACTTCAGCTAATCTAAAATTTGAAATTTTGGTATCATATTAGTCATAGATGATTAATTTATAGTGTTACCTAATTTTTTTTTTAAAAATTAAGATTTTATATAATATTTTCATATGATCTTATAGGATATTAGGTTTTGATATATACATAGAACCGATAAGTCAAAAATCAGTATCGAATATTTCATTAGTTTCAAGCCACAAGTTCAAACAACTATAGAACTGTTGAACCAATGCAATGTGAATATAACTCAAAACGACAAAAACATTCAATGCGATTACAATAAATGACAAAGTAGATAATTATATCTACATAACGGTATGAAACCTCGAGAAGAGACTTGACTTGACGATTGAGTATGCTAGAATTCTTAGTTGAGAGTGTGACATCATCTGAGATGAGTTTATACAACATGATTAATTAAATCAAAGACTCTTATTGAAATTTTGCCAACAACAGAATAAAATTAAGACGAAAAGAGATTTTGATCGAATTTTCAAAAACACACTTGCATGTTCAATCGCTTACTTTTACAATTTTAACTCGGACACATATATCTTTTATCAATTTTCATACTTTATCATTTTGAACAAAAAATTTACTAAATTAACTCGAAAAATTTCCATGTTTTTATATAAGTCACTGGACTGATTTACAAGCTTATATAAATTTTTTTTCATTTTTAGATTTGTAGCCTCCCCAAGATAATATTTAAAATGCATGTCCATGTGCTTGTATGGAGCGCGCATAAACTACAACAAAGAGTATTGGCTGGTTCATTTAATATATAGATGCAACCACCTAGTCTACACAAATCTATAGCAGTAATAATTCAGTTGTTGTGGAATTTTCGCAATGATAAAAAAATTAAACCAAAGTAAAATAATAAGTAGATTAATAAATATAAAAAAAATTGAATTTTTAAAACTATAAATACATTCATAGATTAAGCAACTATGTTGATCACTATATAATATAGGTTGCCTAAAAAATCTTTTTTTTTTAATATTAATTTCCTAAAATAACGATAAGAAGTTAAGAAGTGTTATGATAAATAAACTATTATATTTAATTATAAAACTCAATTTTAAAAATTATTTGTGTTTACTTTTATGGAGCAAAATATATATAATTATATTTAAATGTTTTCCAAACATTTTTTAAACTTTATATTAAAATTTAAAAGTATTATTCTTAATACAATGAAATTATAGTTCCAAAAAAAGGAATTCCCAACTTTAGGTTATTTGATAAAAACTAATAATAATAGGAAAAAACTTGTGTGAGGCGATCTTACGGGTCATGTTTTGTGAGACAGATCTCTTATTTCAGTAATCCATGAAAAAATATTATTTTTTACGCTAAAAATATTACTTTTTATTGTGAATATCGGTAGGGTTGATCCGTATCACAGATAAAGATCGGTGAGATCATCTCACAAAAGACATATTCATCGTAGTAATAATAATAATAATCAATGCAATGAAGGTGCGTGCCACGGTTACTTAGATTTATTGTTTTTAAAAATAAAGTTTTAATAATTACATATTATTTTAAAATTTTGAGGTGACAAGTCACACGAAACCCCACACGAGCTGAGCTTATTTGGCTTAACCGCCTCACTGACACCACACACGAATTAAGATATATTTTAATAGATATTAGTATATTATAAAGAAATAATATCTTAGACTTACTAAAAAAAATTACTATTATATTATATTATATTATAAATAAGTAACACTCTTGAAAAATATTTTGATTGTCATTTCAAAATTGAATCAACAGTCTTATTTCTAATTAATTTATTAATTATATTATATTATAAATAAGTAACACTCTAGAAAAATATTCTGATTGTCACTTCAAAATTGAATCAACAGTCTTATTTCTAATTAATTTATTAATTATTTATATAATAATATATTCAGAAAAACTGCTCACAAATAAGAAATATATATTTTTAATGAATTAAATAAATATTTTTAGATATCTATTCTAAAAAACTTTCAAATTTTTTAGGAAAGAAATTGAGAATTAATATAAAATAAAAATTATTCGGGATAGTTATATAAATATATATTTAATTAATAAAAAATTTATTGTTTATTTTTGTTGATAATTTATTAAATAAATAATTAATAACTTAATTTAAAATA
>NC_133316.1:22114941-22125036 GCF_012295235.1 Primulina huaijiensis
CCAAAAAAAAAAAAAAAAAAAAACTAGAAAATGGATCCATTAAGCATATAGGCGCTCCAAGTCCCAACCATGAACTTATAGCCTAGCCTCCTCTCTTTTTCCCTCTGTTGAAGGAGCTTCATCTGTCAAAACCAACCTTAGATTTTTCCTTTCGTTTTGATGTTTTTTTTCGGAAAGTTTTAAGGCAATTAGGATGAAGATACAGTGCAACGTTTGCGAGGTGGCGGAGGCGAACGTCCTTTGCTGTGCAGACGAGGCGGCGCTGTGTTGGGACTGTGACCAGAAAGTGCACAACGCCAACAAGCTCGTCAGCAAGCACCAGAGGGTTCCGCTCACTGGCTCGCATACCCAGATGCCCAAGTGCGATATTTGCCAGGTTCGACCATTAGTGTTGTGTATCACACTTTTGACTTTTGAGGCCAAATTTCTTTAGAGTTGTAAGAATCAGTACATCTTCTTGTGTTTAGCGGATGGGGTGGTGAAAGTTAATTGAATTATATTTATTTCTTCGTTTCTTTTGTTTGAAGTTTGACCCGAATTGATAGATATTCTGGAATTGTTATAATTGAAATAGTGCTCAGCTGTTGAGGTTTGACATTTTGTCGGTGGCTATTGAGGGATGGGCATATTTGAGATTCTTTTAATACTGTTTGTTGCTAGTTGCAATGAGCTGTTTAGATATTTTTTTCGGCTCAGATCTTTATTTATTCTCTTCTTGTGGTTATTGACGTTCGATCTAATTCTAAAAGAAATTAAAATAGTGCTGTGTAACTTGGTGAACTTCATTTCCTACAGAGACGTACGAACCTACTGGTGAAGGACTCAAACGAACGTAGATAAAGTTATATTCCTAATTTTTCTGCATTATCAACTTTTACTCCCAAATTGAATTGGGCATCCCTTCTTCTTGTTTCGCCACCTCCATGAGTCTGCTCCTGATTCCATGATTGTTTAATGGGTATTGGCGCATCTTGTGTTCTTTAATAAAGGTGTTGGAATGCTTGAGTAACAATTCGTTTGAATAAACAATTGTTTTCGTTATTACACCATTTCAATCTTACCAAATATTATGTCCCATTAAAAATGATGATTAAAATCCCCGTGAAGGAAATATATGATCGAGTCATCATGGCCATCTTGGCTACGGTTTAGGTGTTCAGTGCATTCAACTCATCAGTTATACAGTT
This sequence comes from Primulina huaijiensis, assembly GCF_012295235.1. NCBI lineage: Eukaryota > Viridiplantae > Streptophyta > Magnoliopsida > Lamiales > Gesneriaceae > Primulina > Primulina huaijiensis. The sequence goes on from NC_133316.1 coordinate 22,116,129, forward strand.
ACCTGTTGGTGATGACAGTGAAGGACGTATATATTTTGCTTGCCTTGATATGCCTTCAGGATTGTTGAGGATACACTCAAGATCCTCGATTTGTGCAGACCCCGTTTAAATCCCTGTGGAAATTGAGTTTTATGTCCTCGTAGAAGAATGTTTAGAATTCATCTCTGTTGATCCTTTTTGCCTAGGATTATATGGGACAGCATCGAATTGTACCACTTCAGAGTGAGAAGAGGAAAATCAGGTCGATTGGGATGGATTCAACTGTCCTTTTTCTTGTGTCACCAGATTTTTAACTGACTTGTCATATAACTGACTCTGTGGGATGGACCAACTGTATTTTGTTTCTTCTTTAGTTTTCTTATGCGCTTTGTTTGATAATTGATTGACGTCTTGTTCACTTAATTAACCTATAAATGAAGTTCATATATATGTCCATTCAGTCCAATTGTCCTGTTACTCAAATCATGCTGCCTGGCGCAAGACCAATTATATTGACGAAGTCAATCTATTAATTATTGATGGTTTATTTCCTTGCCTAGAGATCAAAGTGCTATCTCGAAAGTGTAAAATAATTGAATTGATGTATTTACTTCGAACCTTTGTAATTAAATGATGACACGACACTCCTTTTTCTTTCGTTTCTAGTTGTCAGATAGAATATATATTGCCTTAGACTGACATTGACCAACAGATTTTATGATTTTCCATTTGATGGTGATGGTGATGGTGATGGTGATGGTGATTTATTGTAGGAAGCGATTGGCTATTTCTTTTGTCTGGAGGACCGAGCTCTGCTTTGCAGGAAATGTGATGTCGCCATACATACTGCAAATTCCTTGGTGTCATTGCACCAGAGGTTTTTGCTCACTGGAGTGAAAGTAGGCCTTGAAGCTACCGACCCTGGTCCATCACCGTCTTCGGGGAAGACTCAATCCAATGAAAAAATCTCTAAACCAGAATCTTCTCTTCCAAAGAGGCAGAGGACCACCCAAGTCTCATCAATCGGTCAATCCAGTAAAAATTTACCTGTCCCGGTTAGCGAAGGTGGGAGTTTTTCATCGTTAAAGCCTCCTTATGCTGGAGTTTCTGCAACTGGAAGTATTTCACCATGGCAGCTGGATGAATTTCTTGGATTTGGTGATTTCAATCAGAGTTACAATTTCATGGACAATGGCTCATCTAAGGTATGCTTTTTGCATCATTTATCTCTTCGGCACCTTGTCCTTAATTATCTTTATATGTATACAATGCAGTTCATATTTTTTCGTCGGTCATATTGATCATATACATATTAGTTTGTGGCTTATGTTGATGGTGACTTAGTTGACTTGCAGCTCTGGCGATAGTGCTAGTTGGTTCTTCGGAATCCATATTAATGATATTGATGCTGCCGTTCTTTATGAGCTAATCGATTGGCTTGGAGATTAGCTCTTAGTTTTAGCATTTTTTTCTTTGTATTGTGTTCTTCCTTGAGCATTCTTGGTTACAGTCTTGGGTGATGTCGTTCATCTTCAAAGTATTTTCTTCCGAATGGCGTCTGTTTAGTATGTAAATCAAAATCGGGCTTTTAATTTCTGTGCCATCGCATTCATGTTGGGCTTCAGGATTAACTTTGCACAGGTTTGGGATATTTTTTCCATTTTTAAACCATTTTACTTTTTGTTATGTTACTTTTCGTACAACTTCCACTCCTTGTAAGTTGAAGTATAGAGTTATCCCACGTGATCACCAGCAAAAAAGAATGAATTTTAGCAATCTCCATGGTTCATGTGTTTAATGACTTTTTTCGCTGTAGTATTTGCTGTGGACTGACATGTTTTAAAAAAAATGTGAATTTAGGCCAATCACCTCTTCGCATAGCATTCTAGCATGTTTTTTTTGCTACCAATCTATTTACTATGGCGATATATATCCCCAATAGCGGAATTTATACTTTGTCAATAGCTCATGAGTATTTCTGTATTTCTAGTTTAAAGGAGCTGGTTTTAACTCAGTATCATCTTGGACGGAGTTCCAATCAACTGGCAACCTATTTTAAATTATTTCTACTCCCATTTGACTTGATCGAACTGAATCTATAAATGAGATAGCTCCTTTTCTTTTTTATATGTATTAATCAGTGATTGAGATTGTTACGGTTATTATTATATACCACGGATGAAGTTATATTCCTTCATGAAGTTTATAACTATTGAAAATAGTCTTTGAGTTCAGTTCCAAAGTAGCTTTGTGACACTTCGAATGTCTACTTCTGCCCTCTTTCTGTATGGCTTTCGCAATATGACTTTAACTAACACATGCGAAGGGGATGATTTAGAGCTTAACATTATCTTTCTGTGACCAAACTTCTCCAGGCAGATAGTGGGAAGCTTGGAGATTCAGATTGCTCCTCGACCATACAAGTTGCTGATGGAAATTTTGATGGTGATGAATATTTCGGACATGTCCCGGATACATTTTGGACGGTGCCACAGATTCCTTCTCCACCAACAGCATCCGGACTTTCCTGTCCTAAAACTTACCAAGATCCTTCCGACTCTGCTGCCTTCGTTCCTGACATATGCTCCTCGACCTTGCAGATTTTCAATCATCATGCTCACTCAAAGCGGAGGCGACAGTTTTGACATTTACACCGAAACTTTCACTTCTACCATGATATTCGGCTCATAGGCATTAATAGAATTCTTGCCACTCGACCTCAGTCTGTTCTGTAGACAATTAGTTGTGGGATGATTGCTTTGGTGTGTTAGTTTGCTGTTCTTTTATTGTTCTAGTGTCTAAGGTTGTGGAATCAATTCAGATAGCAAGTATTTGTTAACTTAATATGATCAATGGGATGGAGATGGTTTGTTTTGAAAACGCTGATGTCATGTATAAATTGGAAACCATTGAAGGCTGCATAAAATATCCAGAACTTTTCCAACTTTTCTCAAATTTTGTTCTAATGTGCTAGTTAGATGCAACTTGAGCTAAAAAAAAACAGCTTCTGCACTGGGCATGGTTTTGCGGCACTTGAGTCTGGAGGCAGTTTCCAAAGTCAAGAATATATAATCAGAACATTCTGAAAATCTTGGATGCATCTGTTTTGTCCATCTTTAGCAGCATTTCCTCTCTTACACTATGCTATATAAATGATAACCTTCATGAAATTCGACCATGGATATGTTCAAAATATTATTGAAGTCTATCATGTGATATTCGCCAACAAAGGAATGAGATATCCTATCACATTAACTAAAAAAAATCATAGCTGTAGAGTTCTAACTGGGAATACATGTCTCGAGGAAAATGAGATCATTGGACGGCGTCATACTCTTCCCTCTACCCTTTCCTCTTCTGGGTTCAAAAATATTTGAATCTATGCAGCATTATAAGCTTCAACCTCTGGATGATAAATCGACAATTATGCATTCGAGTCGTGGAGCAACCAGTTATCTCGAGTCTGTGGTTCCTATGCAAGATTTTTTAGAACTAATTGCTGCATGAACACTGCTAAAATGCTGCCAATCGATATGTTGATTACGTTGACAGCATCGTTGTTTAGCTATAAATCAAAGTGAAAAAAAGAGATCAGAAAACATGAAAATCGGTAATACTTCAACCAACATGAATGTAAATACAAATATTTCATGAAAACAGGTCACAGCATGATGATGATATGACTAACCCATCGAAATCCTTCTTTCTCTTGAAGTGTGGCACCTATGATACTTTCGCCAAAATTAGCAATCTGGGAAGCGATCACACATATGATGGCTTCAGATAAACTTATCTGTTTACACATAATCCTTCATCAGTTTCCCACATTCCAATAAAATAATTCACCATTGTAAATTTTTTACTCAGCAGAAAACAATAACCATGAAGTACATCCAATGGCAACCCTCTAGTGTCTCGTTTTGTTTTCTTCATTCTAAAGTCACCGAGTTATTCACAGCATTAACTCATGTTGATAACATACATATACGTTACATATGTGTGTGCATAAGGAAACCAGAAGCATATATTTCAAGGAATATGGTGCAAATTCGAAATCCTTTTTTGCAATAAGCTTTGAAAATGACATGAAAGGCAATTAGTTTTTACCTCGCTCAGTATGCAACCAACAGAAGCAAGAAGAATCGAAGCTAAAAGTCCAGCAACAGTTCCCTCAATGCTAATGGCTCCTTCTGTCCCCCTAGGGACTATCTTGAATGTCGTGACTAAATACCTATAGTATCAAGTAGACTGAAGAAAATGAATCCAAACTGTATCCATGTTTAGGAGTACTTTCACATCTTATTATATTTTAAAAGTGACGCATTTAAGGTTGTTAGAATATGGAGCATATGAGCATAGATATAAAAACCAGATACAATAGAATCAATTTCCCTCTTCCCTCTCAAACATAATCTTCTTCTTTTACAATCAAATCTTGTTAATTTATTTCTTCATACCTCTATTTCTCAGCATTAGTTGTTCAAAGGAATCACTAAGATGGGATCAATATAGAGTTGGGGATAACTAAAAACACAAGGAAAGCCGTACTAACGTTGTCTTGCCATACGCCTTTCCTATCTCGCTTGAGACAGTATCACTAAGTTTTGTGCAGAAACTAGCGACAAAACCAAGTTCCCAAAGGTGTGTAAATGCAGCTCCACCAACTCCATAAATACCGAGGAAAGCACAAACACAGCCTGCAGCACTAGATCCAATCACACTTCCAGGTCCCCTTCTTCCTTTTCTTTTCTCAGCAACCCCTTGAGCCTCCTTTTGAGCCATTTTCACTTTTGTTGCCAAGGTCCCCTGAAAATTATAAGTTGATTAACTCGTATCAACTAATAAAAAGCACATGAAAGTTCCGGTAATCAGATCTGTAAACAGCATGATAATAATGCCAATAGAAACATATCTATATAAAAAACGGAAATCACCGTTTGTAGCACCATTCAAGAATGCAAGTGGTAAAGAAAGTCAAAACCGATCAATTATATAAATCATGGCAGAGCATTTTCTCAATATTAGTTAATTGTATATGCTGATTTCAGTATCAATATCCTTAGAATTAGCTAATCACAATCCTTGTATTTATTGCAATTCTTTTCATGTCCTTTAGCACCGATACATATTGTTCTAGTAATCATCATACAACAAAGATCATTCCCTATTTTCTGTTGCCTACCTTTTCTAAGGCCAGAAGCGATAAATAGACTAGTTCTCCGGCTCGAACTCAACCTCGAAACACAGAACTTATTAATCATTGACGCCCAAATAATGACTAAATAACTTTTACATCCCAAATCCCAATAAAAATAAGTACACGTAAAACGCGTGATGGCACCTAAGTTTTCAGGAGTCGAACACAAAGTTGCAAATGCGTACAGGAGAAAATTAAAATAGATTGGATCCTTAGCTCACAATGACAAAGTATGAGGCAACAAGAAGGAACCCAGAAGAACCAAAGGCACGCCAAGTAAGGGTGCCAAGCAAGAACGCCGCAGCAATACCGGAAAATGACAGCCCCGACACGAGAATAGGGGAGCCCAGAACAAAGATCAATAGGTTGTTCAACACGGCATTCTGCCACGTGGGCGGCGATGATTGGAGTAACTGAATGGCCCGTTGCAGCAGGCCTGTATCAATATCAGCTCTTGCTGCTTGAATGCTGGTTGGCATTCTTTTCTTGATAGTGGAGTTATTGGGCTTTGAATTTGAGGTGGAAAGGAAGGATTTTGATGTGGGTGATGAGAAATTGGGAAGAAAATACGAGGGCTTTGAGGTGTGAGAGAAGGAACTCGAGAGGAAAGTCGCCATATTTATATGTCTCTTTGGGTTTTGTTGAGAGGAACGATTTGGTTGTGTTGAAAACAGAAGTTCTAGAGACTGAACTGACAGCAACACCTCACATAAATAATAATAATAATAATAATAATATATATATATATATTTTTTGTCTTTGAGTTGCTTTTTTCCCCTCTTGAAAGTTAAATAATAACTAAATTTTCATGTTATTCTAGCGATAACTAAATTGAGTAGGTCTTTTGCAAGACGGTCTCACGAATCTTTATCTGTGAGACGGGTCAATTCTACCGATATGCACAATAAAAAGTAATACTTTTAGCATAAACATTAATATTTTTTCATGGATGACCCAAATAAGAGATACTCTTAGCATAAAAAGTAATATTTTTTCATGGATTACCTAAATAAGAGATTTGTCTCACAAAATACGATCCGTGAAACTGTCTCACACGGGTTTTTGCCAACTAAATTTATATATAATTGCAATTTATGTAAACATCTCACAAGTATGAATTTGTTACTTTCTCATGCAAATTAAAAAATTTATTAGAAAATCAAATGTTGTTGTCAAACTTTTTATTTTGTTTCTATTTAATTTTCTAAAAAGATGGTTCCACGTTGTCCAAAACTTATCGAATAGATTTTTTGTGAGACGATCTCGCGGATGAGGTCAATCATTCTAATATTTATAATAAAAGATAATATTTTGGCATAAAAACTAATAATTTTTCATGTATTACTCAAATAAAAGATTTATTTCACAAAATTGACTCACGAGACTATCTTACAAAACTTTTTGTAAAACTTAATTCATATGAGTAAATTATAAAAGAACGAGACAAAATATTACTAAATATGAAAATCGAACCGTATATTTAGAAACAACTGAACAACGAAAAATATATATAATGGAGATAAAAACAAATAGAGATCGGAGTTGCTGCAAGTTAATTGTCATTATAGGCATTAATTACATTCGTACCCAAAATAATTTACTAGACTTCAACATTAAGCTCCTTTATGAGATTCGATTTTGTTCAAGAAAAGTCTTAACTTTTTTTAATTTTTTAAGTTTTTTTTTTTTTGATTGTTTAAATCTACTTATATGAAAGCATGAACAAGTTTCTATGGGCCAGTTTTCTCCCGGTTGCAGGTCAGGCAAGGTACACGTGGTTTGCATTCCTTTCTCCACCGCTCCAATTTCTCGTGCTGTCACAAAAGAGCCGCTTGTTTACGCCTACACCGTTTGCTTCTCTCCTTCTCTCTATTCGTCTTCACCCCTGTCTGCATGCCGTTCTTTTCTCCCAGCCGCTTTGCATGTTGTCTGGTCTCCTGCCCCTTGAGATCGTCGGTCAGGTGCATCTTCCCCATGGCTTCGTTTGGTTTTGCTGTGTGACTTGGTTTCCTTCTAGGCTCTTCGCTTTTGTAGTTGCGGTGTTCTTGCTTCCTGGGCTCGGAATCGTTCTTCTTGTTTTTTTCCCCTTTTTTTTTTGCTTTCGATTTGTTGTCGGTTCCCTATGTTCTGTTTGTTCTTCGTTTCATTAGGCAGAAGTCATCCGGTTTTTCCCTGCTTACGGTTTACTCTACTCTCGTTTGAGCAAAATGGACTTTGAGATTTTTCCAAGGATCGGTGATATTGCTTGATTCAATTTCGAGTTCCTACTCTTGAATACTGCAAATTGGTTGCATTCCTGCTTCGTAAGATGCACGCTTTAGTCATACGGAGAAATCCCCGATCAATTGATTATTAGGCAATTATGTGAACTTCAGGTAAAATGCACAAAAGTGGTAGATGTCTTATTTGATGTGTAAAATTCTTTATTTCGTATTTAATGGTTCATTGCCATTGTGTTTTCTCGGCTCTTGGCAACCTGCACACGTACTTAATTCCTCCTTTTGTCAGTAATATATAGACCTTTCACGAGCATGATGAGTTATTACTTTACCTTAGATGATCAATTGTTTTACGGNTGCAAATTGGTTGCATTCCTGCTTCGTAAGATGCACACTTTAGTCATACAGACAAATCCCCTATCAATTGATTATTAGGCAATGATGTGAACTTCAGGTAAAATGCACAAAAGTGGTAGATTTCTTATTTGATGTGTAAAATTCTTTATTTCGTATTTAATGGTTCATTGCCACTGTGTTTTCTCGGCTCTTGGCAACGTGCACACATACTTAATTCCTCATTTTGTCAGTAATATATAGACCTTTCACGAGCATGATTAGTTATTACTTTACCTTAGATGATCAATTGTTTTATGAGTTTCTTGATTCTGATCAGTTAATTAATTTTCTCGTGCTTTTGATTACAGCTCCGCTCATTCAACACCTGCCCTCTCATCACTGGAAAAGCAAGACGTGGTCATGATGCTTATCCATAAATCAACAGTATGTGCATTTTCTTCTCGCCATTCTTGTTCTTTAACTTCAGTTTTTGTTGACTGTAATTTAATTATCTCATTCACAGCAACTCTATATAGGTTCATGACACTCATACAAGCCATGTCAATTCAAGAATTCAACAAGCAAAGGATTTTGCTGTTGTTGAAGCACAGCAAGACAGCTACATGACGAGTTATATAATATTCAACTTCCCATTTGGGAATTATCTTTTCTATGTGATTCAGACACGGGCAGAACTCGGTGGTTAGCTTGGTGAGATTCTGTCAACTAACAACCCTTAGGCCGGGAAAAAAAAACCTGATTTAAGCTTCTTGTTGACNACAGCTCCGCTCATTCAACACCTGCCCTCTCATCACTGGAAAAGCAANAACAACCCTTAGGCCGGGAAAAAAAAACCTGATTTAAGCTTCTTGTTGACTCTCGCGATATTTTCGTGAACTTTCTCATGCACTGATGAGCAAGCATACCTAGAATTGAAGATGCAGTTGAGAATTTTATGAACCATCAAAATACTGATTGCCAGTAGGAGAACTTATAACATCATCACCTGTTCATGCCCAAACAAATAGTTGTTCGCATTTTCTATACCTTCCCATCAAGGATTAATGTGATAATTTGATATACCGTTGTAATATATTCGTAGATATACTTTTTAAAATATTATAATTGTACATAATAACGTAATATTTCATAACTCAGCTGTGATTTTAATATATTG
>NC_133316.1:22125136-22129050 GCF_012295235.1 Primulina huaijiensis
TAGTCCAACCATAAGTACTAATGGACCCAATTTTTTTTTTTTTTTTACCGAATGCATATTTGAATCACTAACTTGTAAAATAACTGTCTACTCCTAGTTCAAACTTAATTTTCATGGATCGATACGTGCGGATGAGTTAGCGTTGGCCTCGTCATTGATCGCTCGATCCAAGATGGAGCTCGAGCACGAAGCTATTATATACTTATGCTCTATAATTCACATACTTGGGCAGTTCACAAGAACCAGAGGGCTTCCATCTGTACTTGAGGTAGAGCTTATCCTGCCTTCCATTTCCCTCACAGTCAAATTGCTTTTCGATAAAAGAACACATTGACGAAGCATTGTATACAGGATATGTATCATCGTATACCCAAGTACCTTGAAAAAAATCACACCCAGTAGTATTAATAAAAATGCAGGATATTGGCCCAAAAGTTAGCAAGAAAGTGCAAGTAAAACAGAAGAAAGAGCTCAAGAATCCATTTCCCATCTCTTGCCTAAGAACATATGGAGAAAAAGATTAAAAAAAAATTCGAGTTCATAGACAATATTATAAATTTTATGAGTAAAGAGTATTAATATATGTTGGTTAGGTCTCAAGTTGGTATATATTGGGATTATAATATTAATCTATCTTGGAGGGAAAGAAAATTTTCCTTCTCAACAAGCATACTCAAGTGTTCATGATGATTGATTTTTGGTGGTTAAATTAATTTTGTTTTTATGAAATTAAAGCGTTAATATATATTTCATGATCTACATTTTAATTTAAGAATTATGATAAATCTAATTTCCGATAAGTAATATAAATTATCGCAAAACTATAATTAGATTAAATCGATATTAACTATATGGAATCCACTAAGACAAAAGACATATATTGAAGTGCATTTTAAGAAAAACAAATTAAAACATGGTAAAAATTTGGTGAGGATAATTTGAATATTACATTCCAATATAGAAATTTAATTCATATTGTTAAAATCATACCAATCGTCTATTTCATTGACAACCATATGAATTAGGTAAAATAAATTGATCAGCTAGGAAAGAAGTTGAAAGAATTATTTTTATCACAAAAATTGTCTTCCGCTCGAATAATCCAAAACATTTCCTAAAACTTCTTTGGAAACTCTTGTCAGGTATCAATGACTGAATATATATTTCTTCTTTCAAAGAATGAGACTGTAAAGAATTTGGTTCCAGGTATCTGGAACTCCAGGCAGACACCAATGGCTGCAATCCATCCCCGCTTCACCGCTGAACCCGTAAATGGAAGGATGCCCATCTTTTCGCAGCAATGACAGGTTTGTTACGTCCAGCAATTCCGTAGGTTTCTTGATTGTGCTCAATACCCTTTTTAACACAGTTAATAGAGGTGGCAAGCCTCCTGGATATGTTGATCCCAGTAGGGGTTCTTTCTGGCCGGCACAAGATTTTGCACGCGGTTCTCCCCATAAGCTCCCACTGTTAAATAAAAAGAATTCAATAAATGAGGCAAAATACAACATGATTCGTTTAAAATTCATCTTATCTGAACAACTCCATGCAACGTATTGTTTCAATGTTTTCTATCATATTCTTGCCCTGGAGTTTATGAAGTCTGATTGAAGGAAATTTCTAAAAATGTGTCTTGCTGATTACATCACATTAATGGCCCGTAGGATGCTCTGTATGCACGTATTCGAAATTATGATGCTGATATGATCAATTGTCTTTTGGGATGATTATGTTAGAATTTTTCTCAGAAATTCATGTTTTGCACGTATATAAACATGATATATAATATGCGAAAGCGGATCGAGAATTACCTCCGGCCATTGAAAATTTGTTGAAGATTTCTGATTTCTTTTCAATTGAAGTCTTCTAAACACTTCAACACTCCTGTAGATGGTGTATTTTCTGTATGAGATTGTGTGTTTAGGGACCTCAATACCTTCGGTATTTATAGGCACACTCATACCATCACCGAGTGTTTTGGGAGATCGAGATTCAAACCAAATTTGTATACGTATCTCAATGTTCAAAATTTGAGGCTGCCGTATACAAATTTTTTCAACAATTGTTGGCAATGGCCGTCGTCATGTTCAACACGTTTATTTTACGGGTCACAATTACTTACATTCTCCCACTTGACCCGTATATCTCATTTATCATAGTAGAAAACAAAATACATGAATCATGGCGATAGGTCATCTTAAAATGAATATTATCTTCCATGTATTACAATGCATTATGTCTCTCAAATCTGTATAACTTAATGAATAAACCCAATGTTTATTCGAGGTCCAACTTTATTGATATTTCTCAAATCAATGAATGTGTACACAACAAATATGAGAAAATATCACATCATAGTTTCATTAAATTTGTTCTTACAACAAAATTACATAAAAGAACCAAGTCTCATTCTTTCTGTATGATCCTTAAATTTCAATGGTGGCATGCCCTTAGTCAAAGGATCCGCAATCATCAATTCAGTGCTAATGTGCTCGATAAGTAACTTCTTATCTTTAACACGTTCTCGTATGGCTAAATACTTAATGTCGATGTGCTTGCTTCGACTACCACTTTTGTTATTTTTAGCCATAAAAACAGCAGCTGAATTGTCACAATATATTCTTAATGGCCTAGATATAGAATCCATAATTCTAAGCCCTGAAATGAAACTCTTCAACCATACACCATGTGAGGTTGCCTCAAAACAAGATACGAACTCAGCTTCCATAGTGGAAGTAGCAGTCAATGTCTGCTTTGCACTTCTCCAAGATACAGCTCCACCAGCTAACATGAAAATATATCCTGAAGTGGATTTTCTTGAATCAATGCAGCCAGCATAGTCTGAATCAGAGTAGCCAATTACTTCCAAATTCTCAGTTCGTCTGAACATAAGCATATAATCTTTGGTCCCTTGAAGGTACCTCATTACTTTCTTTGCAGCTTTCCAGTGATCTAAACCTGGATTACTCTGATATCTTCCCAACATCCCAACAACAAATGCAATGTCAGGTCTAGTGCAAACATGAGCATACATCAAGCTGCCGACAGCAGAAGCATAAGGAATGTTTTTCATTTGTTCCCGCTCTAGATCATTCTTTGGGCATTGACTCAAATTGAATTTATCGCCTTTCACAATGGGAGCTATACTTGGTGAACAATCTTTCATCCGATATCTCTCTAAAACTTTGTTTATATAGGTTGTTTGAGACAGACCTATAATACCTCGAATTCTGTCTCTATGTATCTTAATGCCAATGACATAAGATGCATCACCCATATCCTTCATATCAAAGTTTTTAGAGAGAAATTGTTTCACCTCATATAACAAACCCTTATCATTGATTGCAAGTAATATATCATCCACATATAGAATAAGGAAACAAATCTTGCTCCCACTGACCTTCTGGTATATACATTGATCCATGAGGTTCTCAACGAATCCAAATGAAGAGATAACATCATGAAATTTTAAATACCATTGACGGGAAGCTTGTTTCAATCCATATATAGATTTCTTAAGCTTACAAACCAATTGCTCACCATTACTAGAGAAGAATCCTTCAGGTTGTTTCATATAAACCTCTTCCTCTAGTTCTCCATTGAGAAAAGCTGTTTTCACATCCATTTGTTGCAAATCTAAGTCAAAATGTGCAACTAATGCTAGAATGATACGGAGAGAATCTTTCTTAGATACAGGAGAAAAAGTCTCCTTATAATCGATTCCTTCCTGCTGAGTGAATCCTTTAGCAACGAGTCTTGCTTTATACCTTTCAATGTTGCCTAATGAGTCTTTCTTTGTTTTGAAGACCCATTTACATCCAATGGCTTTTACACCATCAGGCAACTGAACAAGATCCCAGACTCCATTAACTGCCATAGAATTCATCTCTTCTTTCATAGCATTAAACCATAGT
>NC_133316.1:22130613-22135316 GCF_012295235.1 Primulina huaijiensis
GTTTCCATCAACAACCTTCCTTCCTCTTGAACACACATGGTCATTAATTCATTAATTGACCATTTATCCTTATGTGTGTTGTAGGAAATTTTGAAGGGTCCATATTGCTGTGGAAGAGTGCATAAAATATAGTGCACAAGAAAAGTTTCAGACATTTCCACTTCTAGTGTCTTTAGCCGAGCCGCTATGTCCCGCATTTTCATTATGTGCTCTCGCACACCTCTCACACTGGTGAGCCTTAATGAAGAGAATTCCATAATTATGGTACTTGCAAGTGCCTTATCTGAATACTGAAATTGTTCATCAATAGCCTTCAACAATTCTCTGACATTATTATGCTGATCGACAGAACCACGCATACCAGCAAAAATTTTGGTCTTTATGAACATTACACAGAGTCGATTAGATCGCTCCCATTTTTCATAAAGATCAACATCATCAGGAATGCTGTTTTCAGTAATAGCAGATGGTTCGTCTTTTCGTATAGCATAATCAATATCCATCCACCCCAATTGAAGAAGAATTCTTTCTTTCCATATTTTATAATTATCGCCCTTTAGTTCGGGAATGTCACATTTCACATCAGAAAAACTCGCAGGTTGCATAACTGCACAAAATATCATATGCTTAAAATTTTGAGACAATATCATGTTTTACCAATGTAATTCATGTTTTAAAAATCTAATGACATAAAATTTGCCTGTGGGCTAAAATTTTAATTCAATAAGATTTTTCTGTAACTTTATGATAAAACTATCGAAATGAATTTTCCTTAACTCCTGTGGGTAAATTAAGAAAAATATATTTTGATATTTTAACCTAATTAGTTATATAAATATAATAAAAATCCATGTGGGAAAAAATTTATTATGTCTATATAATTAATTACAATTGATGTCCATTATGTGATCCAAATCCACTTAATGCATAATTTTTCATAATTAAGGATGCTGTGGCTATTCCTCAATTATTTAAAATTATATGGTTCACCGGACAAAATTTTGGCTTTACTTAATGCTTTATATAATAATTATTTCGCAATCAACACTTTCCAAGAGTGCTCCCAGGAAAGATAGGTAGGGCTAAGGTCCTTTAAATACCTAACTCCTAGACAGAGCAACATTCTTCAGGGAGACCAGTGGCTAGTCAAGGCAGTTTAAACCGATCTATGAAGAACTCCCTCAGATCATGTTTTCTTACGTCACATTATAATTATTATTTAACTTAATTATCCACATTTATGTGAATCTTTATAAGCCAAAACTTTTCATTTAATATCTTTATATTCACATTTTTACTTAATATGAACAAATACGTTCCCCATCAGTTTTTCTCTTCAATCAGAGTAGTGATAAAGTGAGGATCACATTTTGGTGAAAATGTGGGCTTCTCAGCAGTTTTTCTCTTTTATCAGAGTAATGATAAAGTGGGGATTATTTGTTCATTTGTGAATATCTGAAATAAAATATTTTATTTTATAATATTATATTCACATAATTTGCATTTCATAATTTCAAGAATAAATGCAAGCATAATATTAAATTTGCATGTACACATCAAATAATTATTCATAATATTTGACATTTTATCTAACATGCAAAAAATAATTTCTAAACATGTATTAGAAATTGCTTCGAATTTGGAATTATTTTAATGTGTACAAATTATTTAACCAAATGCTATATGTATATATCGCATTATACATATAACTTAATAACACATTAATTATAATTTATTTATTATTATTATTTTTATTATTATTAAAATAATAATAATAAAATCAACAACCGACAATGGTTGAATAATAATGATAACAATTAATCATTTAAAAATAATTTTTTTTATTATTATAATTTATTATTAAAAAAATAATAATAAATTAATGCATTAAATTTGTGGGTCAAATTTTAGATGCAACTGGACACATTTCACGTGATTGAGTTTCTGTCTCAATAAATGAGATCTAATTGTGTCTGAATTCATGCATTTCAACCGATGAATTCAATTGCAGGAATAGGAATTAACTTCGAAGTCTTCTTTCTTCTCCAACTTCACCGAAAACATCTTGCTCTCAAAAACTTCTTACAAATTTCAAGACTTCAACCGAGAACTTCAAATTCCGATTAAGAAAAAATTCTCCGAAGAAATTTCAGGTAAATTTCTTATGATTTATGGTATACATATTTCCAATTTTTCGTAAACTAAAGTTCATAAATCAATTTCTTAAAGTTCAAGCTATATTTGAAAACAAATTTTCAAGGCAGAGGTATCACTGTTCTGATACCAAATGTTAGAATTTTTCTCAGAAATTCATGTTTTGCACGTATATAAACATGATATATAATATGCGGAAGCGGATCGAGAATTACCTCCGGCCATTGAAAATTTGTTGAAGATTTCTGATTTCTTTTCAATTGAAGTCTTCTAAACACTTCAACACTCCTGTAGATGGTGTATTTTCTGTATGAGATTGTGTGTTTAGGGACCTCAATACCTTCGGTATTTATAGGCACACTCATACCATCACCGAGTGTTTTGGGAGCTCGAGATTCAAACCAAATTTGTATACGTATCTCAATGTTCAAAATTTGAGGCTGCCGTATACAAATTTTTTCAACAATTGTTGGCAATGGCCGTCGTCATGTTCAACACGTTTATTTTACGGGTCACAATTACTTACAGATTAACGTTATACTATTCCAGATTGAGAATATTTTTAGTGTAACTTGGTTGTCTTATAAAATAACATCTTTTCTCTAAGCTTCTTCATCTGTTAGGCCTAACATTTTATCCAAATCCTTGTCCGATATGTTAATCTACCAACTCGCGTATAAAAATATCATGTGCAATGAAACTCTATCGCTTAAACACTTACTTATAATGTGAGGGAGATATCCCCTGAAAGAAAACCTTGGTCTTAGCAGGATCGATGTTGGCATCCACCCAGCCTCCCCATGTAACAAGTGCTTTCTCAAAGGCCGCTGTTCGGTCCATGTCTTTGAATAACTTCCCTCGTATTTCGATATAATCCCATCTAAAAAGACAACAATTCAATGACGGTATTTGGCAACACTGAATTACCAACTTGTGACTCTTAATTTTTCTTTGACAGTAACAACAGCAGTAGTAAAGATAATCTCAAGACATTGTTAATATAGTTGAACTCACGGTTGGGTAGGTCCTCTACGATTCCACCAATGCCATGTATTGAACACTAACATGTCAATCCCCTTCCACAGCTCGCCGCCTTCAATGGAGTCCAGTTTTAGTATTCGACCCTTTGGTTCCCGCACGACATCCACCAGAAAATAATTGCGATCAAGCATTACCTTAACTCCGAATTCCTACATTGTCAAATGTGATTTTGAGATGCAAATTTAGCTTTAACTTAGCTATATATAATCCAAGAATATGAATTAAGGACACGCCAACTTAACAGTGAACGAGTTTTACTCAACATTATGAGTCGAAAGTCTCTTCCCCTTGAAGGGAGAAACAAGGAAATTGACCTACTTGTGAGAGAAGTTATGCTTCTTTTACAAAAACCATAATAATCTGGTAATCTTCTAATACATTTGCGATGGCTTGACGAGGACTTTTATGGGAAGGACTTCCATAGGATATAAAATGCAAATCAGCCTTTTTGATTTTAGCTAAGCTCTTGTTGTCCCGACTTTTCTATTCAACTCACCTATTTCATCTATCGTTTCATAGGTTATCCTGGTGATGGAAATGGCACACGTAAACCATCATCCACATAGTGGAAAATTTATAATTTTTGTGATTGATGGGAAGTAGAAAATCTGAGTAACTTGATCATGAATGAGATCTACCAAACCAATCAATGCACTTGGTAAATAAGGAGAAACATGTGACAAATAATAAAGGAAGGAGGGGTAGCGGTGTGGAATTGGAAGGACGACTTTTTTTTGTTCTTTTGTCGTTTGTTTCAAGCATCATGGTTGTTGAGATACAACTTCCAAGAGGCCAAGAAAAGATAACATACTCGTACACGCAAATTTAGTTAGTTAAATCTGAAAGAGATCCACTTTTTAAACATAAAAATCTTGAATTTCCACAGATAATTTTTATTGAAAAAATGTAAGGATCAAGAAAGTAATTACATCAAAATATTTGAAGGAAACTAACCGTAAAAGTGAAGATGGAGACATCCTCTGATCTGGTCTCGTTGTATTTGGTCCCGGGCACTGCCGTGTAAAGCATGCATAACAATGACTGCCATTGGTTTCTGCTGAGGGAGTCTCCCACAAACATTATGCTTTTCCCTTTCAGTCTTCGCAATAATTCAACCCCATTAAACCTGCACAAATTTTAATTAACCTTACATATATTGGTAACTTTTTTTATTATTATTTACAGAAAAGAAAGGGAAAGGCTCGAATACAAGCCGACGTCAACAAAATTTAATCTATAAAAAGTGGTAATGAGCTTTCTGATTCTAAGACAATACTTCGTAATCACTTAGCAGCTGATGTTAGAGACGGACATAGAAAATCTATCAACGGGAGTTAGGAGACGGAAGAGATCGATTCATTACAAGATTTTAGATAAATAAATTGCTGATGAATTTTAAATTTTTTTATTTGTGGATATAAAAAATTAATTTTATGAGGAAATAATCCAAAATTTAATTTCTTCTAGCGACTGTTCCTACTCGACAACAAGAGCACGTGATATATATA
>NC_133316.1:22141393-22152467 GCF_012295235.1 Primulina huaijiensis
ATATATTGATTAGCAACACAAAGAATAATTGATAGTTTTGAATTGTGATGCAGACATTGTGAACAGGAGTCATGACAATCATTTAAAACTGATATTTTGAAAAGGAGAGGAACATGAAACTGATACGTACCTCATTAAAATGGCTTGAATTAATTGCTAAAGATATCCGGATGGTGCAGGAAAGTATTACAATATGTGATTAGAAATACAACGAATGAACAAACCACCGATGACAACTGGAACCCCACATGTCCATTGTAAATCATTTATTGCAATTCATAGATCCAGTTTATGACAAAACAATAATAAATCGTAGTATCTCCGGCCAGCGTTTGAATTTTAGAAGTCCCTTATTTGTATTAAAATTTCAATTATCGCATACACTTTGCATAGTTCAATTTATCTTATAATCAACATTAAGCCACATGGTGTCCTCATATGGTAGTTTGGATGGAAAGATTCAGTGAACTTCTATCAACAAGTCAGGAGTCCAATCTTTCCTTGTTTTTGCAGGTTGCTGCGTTGACGATATGGATTCTCCGGTCATAAAAAAATATCAATTATATCATTGTATGTTATTAATTTCTTATTATCTTATCTCACGAATTAAACGATGTCCGAAACAAATGCATATAACTTTCCAAATATATTGATAAAATCTTGTATACGATATTAGATATAATAAAATGGGAATCGAAGAAGTAGTACTTGAAAACTTTCAAATTTTGTATCGAATATATTCTAATGAAATTTACTGACTTGCAAAATTATAATATTGGAATTTGGGAATATAATGGTAAAAAACAAATTGCACCGACGAAACTGGAGAATAAGTCACCAAGCTATAAACGACAGTCGACAGCTCAAAACTCCACAAAACCCCAAGATTTAACCGACCAAACACCAACATGCATCCGAAAAATTAAAGAGATAATTATGAACCAAAAAACGGCCACAGAAGACGAAATCATCAAACAAAGCTAGATTAACTGATTCACCATTTATACCTAGGTAGGCTGCAGCCATTGGGCTGCCAGCTGTAGTGGAGGTACGACTCATCGGCGCGGCCATTCTTCTGGCAACTGAACTCCTGCTGAACGAAAGGACAGGCTGTGGAGTTGTACAGAGGATACGAAGAGTCGCGTACCCACCTCCCATGGAAGAAGTCGCAGCTATCCTCCGACTTTGATTGGTGGAACATAAGCGATAAAATTACCACACCGCATTGAATCCGAAAACTCATCTCTGCGATATTTCGTTGTGTGCACACTACACACACTATTGTGTTTGTGTGTGTGTTTTCTGATGTTAGAGAATGTAGTTAGCTGTGTATATATATTTTGAGGGTGAGTTGGTGACAATAACAAAGACGGCAATATTTTTTAAATGGGGAATCGACGTGGAATTAATTTTGTAAAAAGGATTAAAATTTACTTTCGGACCGCAGAGCCTGCGGCGCAGATCCTCTTTCCAACTATAGAATTACGCACATTAAATTTTGAATGTACATCATAGAATTTGAAAATGTGTATAAATTCACATAGTTGATGAAATATACGAGTATTTTATCGATATCAAAATTTGATTTTTTTTGTCAATATTTTTTCGAATGAATTAGTTGTACAGAATATATTTAGTACGGTTTATTTATGTAACGTGATTTGCAACATGCATGAAAAAATAACAACTTTAAATTTATGGTAAAAATAATAATTAATTTTGGGACAAAAATGTACTTTTTTGATTCGATAATAATACTTATAAGAGTAGGTCTTTTATGAGACGATCTCACGAATCTTTATATGTGAGACATGTCAACCCTACCGATATTCACAATAAAAAGTAATACTCTTATCATAAAAAATAATAATTTTTCATGGATGACCCAAATAAGAGATCCGAGACAAGACTTCGAGCTCTTCTTTTCCCCTAAAAAAAATATAAAATCGCCAAAATATAATCCACATACATTTAAATTTTAAAAAATAGCTATTTTCAGTTATGGTCGTCATATATATTTATAACATACAAATATATGTTATAATTGTTAAGAAAAATTACTCGAACTTAATTAAGTTTGATATATTACTTGCATATGCCATAAATTAAGATGCAAAGCGCACACGCTGAATTGAAGTTGTCTTCAAAAGATAGCGGGTTGTATGTTGTCTGTGCAACTATAACACATCAGACTATCACTAGCAACAAAACGACTGCAAAGTTTTTGAAGGATTATAAATTTCCACATTGAAGAGTCTTGGAAGCTACGTAAGCAAATATTTAATGAACCAAAAAAGCAAAATAAGTTCCAATTTTATGGTTTTAAAATGGCAAAAACTTGTGTGAGACGGTCTCACGGGTCGTATTTGTGAGACGGATCTCTTATTTGGGTCATCCATGAAAAAGTATTACTTTTTATGCTAAGAGTATTACTTTTTATTGTGAATATGAATATGATTGACCCGTCTCACAGATTAAGATCCGTGAGACGGTCTCACATGAGACCCACTCTTTAAATAAATAGATTGCCCGAAGAATATTTATAGCGAAAGTCTGAAAACATTTAATTCACAAAACTGCATTATTCACTTTTCATAAAAATATTGTTCTGCAAATTTAAATTTCTTGGAAACAGTGCTTAAAAAATTTGTCAATGACTTCGGCTTAGGCTAACCATCAAATCAAAATTGAACAAAAATTTGCAAAGTTGCCCAATTGATTAGGAAAACATAACGCGAATCACATTATCTTGGGGGGTCCGCACACTACGTCAAACGGACCAACTTGCCACCCGCCATTTACCGAGTCACGGTGGACTGAGCCAACCCAGCATCCTAACCCAATTTGCCAGCCTTATTTTGATGGATTAAAGCAGTTCCCAACCCTCGAGTGAATAAAATCCGTGATCGAAAGAAATTTTCAAATTTCTCTATCTAGCACGATAAATATAAATGATGTCCAAAAATATTAACACATGAAAGTCTAACCGTGTTGCATAGAATCAACCAACATTGTTCCTTTTTCCACTTTTTCTGAAAAGGAAATCCATCGAGTTATAAACCAAATATATTTGAATTTACATGACTTCCCAAAACAACAGCAATTAGAGTGGAACGTGCTTCAGCCGAATTGGAAAGTCAATACAACAATAAAAAATTTAGCTAAAGCTTATATACAATCTAGTAATACAGCATGACAACAAAAAAGGATCACAAAAAAAGGGTTAAAACTCGATACCACTGTTGAACTGAACGGAGTAAGAAGGCCTGCCGACATTGCCGATGGGAGTTTCAACTTTAAGGACTACACCTGCATTCCCAACATTTCCATTCCATTTGGACCTTCCAACCTTAATTAGGAATTTGGGAGAGGGAGTAAGATAATTCTTGGAATTTCCGAGCAGAAAATAGGAAACTGGCATAAGTATGGTAAGGGCATCATACTTATGATACATGCGAGGTAAAGGACACAAAACTTACAGATACAGATGCAAATGCCGAGGGATGGGTAACAAGGGAACAGCCCAGGTTAAGATTCACTTGCTCCTTCACTGAATGAGTAAGTTCCATCTGTAGACCAGGACAGCTACCACCAACTATCGGACATACGCTAAACATGAAGGGAACATGCAAAAATAAGAAATATGTAAATCTCAACGTTTCCAGATTGCACATGGTCGGCAAAGGAAGATATGAAAGATCCATAATATTGAGCCTAACAAAGCAAAATCCAGCTGCTCCATGGATAGCCAGGACGAATAGAAGTATTTTAAGAAAATACACAGAGGGAAAACAGTGAGAGGAAAGCACGCAAGTAACAAGTAATCAATATCACCTGACTTGTACGGTGGGCCTCACCAGAAGGCCAGATCGCTTCCAAGCTAAGGCCTGCTCCAGGCCCAAGGCAAATGATTTGTCAGGCCACCGCAATGTTGGTGTAATGCGTGTTCCCCATTTACTCTTCATAAATTAACAACTTTATCAGCAGTGAGGCTCAATAAACCGGTGAAGTCTTTTATTGCTTAATCATTGGGCACATGAATTGAGTGCCAATATATTCAACAATATTCGCAGACTCTTTTAAAGATGATGGAACTTATTTATTAAAATTACGGATATTTATAAGAGCATTCAAGGAACAGAAAATTTTGGTAACAAAAATCAATCTCTCTATAGATAATTGCAGTTTCACCTTGCAAGAGAAACTGAACTTCATTTCTCCTGGATATTGACCCTGTGCTTGAAGCAGACCCCCGCACAGGGGCAGGAAAGCACTGGTCGATAAACCCTCATCAGATACATATGTGACCTGGCCATTTGGAAACTGCAAGTCCATGAATGACTACATATATACAAGAAATGACAACATTAAGAATCAGTACAGCACAAGAGAGCGGCAAGTTTAGAAAATCGAAAACAAATTGCGCAAACTATGATACTCAGAGGCAAGTTGTTTACAGACCAATTTCATTGATGATAATTTAATAAGATAAAAGACTCATTACCGATTAAGCACAATCAAGAAAAATTTAAAAATCTCTGTTTTAGACAATTCCAATTCATTTAACAGCAGCTATTAATACAATAAAAAATATGAGGCCGTACTGAGATTAAATCTAAATTATAAACTAGGAAAAGGTATATGAGATTCTGAGGTTCCCCTTTCTACTTATACTCATGATGCAATTTCGGGCACATAACCAAAAAATTGAAATTTGTTACTTTGCTCAACATGTATACGGTTTGTAAAGCTTATCTGTTCTGCAAAATTCGCAGTTGGAATAACAATGCCCATTTTGTACCTAGGAATTGTTTTAAAAACAGTCGCAACTTCTGACATACAGGGGCACCATTTATATAATAAATAAAGGGTTCAAACTTACACATGCCAAAGGATTAAGGCATATCATAGACATTAACAGCCACCTTCTATGTTTCGACCACACTGCTGGACAAAGGGAATGCACTCCGTTCTGTATTAACATCAAGAAGAAACCAATCAATTTTGCATTACGGAAAACAAGATATGTATAAGACTATACGTAGCCACTGATATTCATAAGATAGTTTTGTTATTTAGTCTTTCTTGGGGCATTTAATACTTTATGGGAATGTTCTGGACGCAATTTTAACAATTCTTTTTAATTTACATTTATAGCATGGAAATCTCACTCACTCAACCAAAGTTCAAAAACACAAATAATACAAAACTTCAAGATCATATTCACATAGTACATAGGCTTGATAGGTTTGTCATACCTTCCTATCATAGCCATACCACAATAGGTGTTGTTTTGACAGATGAACAGGCAAAAGCAAAGTGGAATCACGAACGAATAATACAGGCCCAAGCTGGACAAGGAATAGAGAAGAATTCTCATTTCCTGATGTGGAACTTCCTTGTGATGCCTCAACTCTCCATAACTCTCCTCGAGCAGCCAATGAACTTTCAACTTTTTTTGTTCTACTGACATAGGTTGATGACACATTGATAGTACCCTGCGTTTGTAGAACAAGAAATTCAAAGGACAAATATATGGAAAATAATGAGGGAGGCAAAATATGGAATGCTTTCTCGTCTTAGGAAAAATATAAATATATAAACAAAAATTTAGAGATTTTATGTTAAATTTTCTAAAAACTACAAGTACACATTAGGTTAGGTTAAAGTATTGTGCATAATCAAAAAAGAAAGATTCATAATATCCAAAATCCACCTGCGATCGACCCAAATGTTTCAATGCTTTGGTAGCCACACCAAAAGTCTCATCTTCTTTCAACTCATCTACCGCCATCCCATCGTTTTCGTGGAGTCCATAATCCTTGAACTTCTCTGCCAATGATCCCAAATCCTCCTGCAGAACAATACCCATATTTGTCCCCGGACTATTGCCACCCATGCCGAGTGACATCCGTGTGTTCTCGTCATGCCAAAAAGGCACAGGCAGACTCCTAAAAAACTGTTGAACCACACCATTCACACATGCCCCAAAATCAACCCCCGCCTGTCCTATTCTGTTCCCAATATCAAAAATCGCAGTCACACCATTAATTGCAGAATTATCTACTACGAGTGGAAATTCTGGTTTCATGATATTCTGCGACTGGAAATCAACTTCAAATAGCTTCGGTGTTGGAGGATTTGGCCATGAAAACGAGGGCGGGGTGATATGATTATGAATCAGACCTGTAAAACCCTGAGCTAACCTGTCAGCTAAATCCTGCCCTTGCCTCTGCACCTCCTCCCAAGCTTCAAATGGTCTCTCCACGGACAACATCAGGACTAAATTACAGTTTCAAAACTCTCAATCCCAAATTTAAACTCGATCAATTACTCACGGGTAATCCCAAAAGGGAGACTATATCAGCAGCAGAACAACAAAAAAGTCACAAAAAATATTCAGACTAAAGAATCACCTAGATAGAATAGGCAATTTGTAAAGATCGAATCACCACTTCTTACACACAGATACACGCCAAGCTTTCCCCCGAAACTCGAAGCAAACAAAACCCTGCGTTTGACTAACTATCCGAAACCAGAACGGAACAAAACAGTGAAATTCAAAATCCGATTAACTGAAACACAACACAAAACGAACAACAAGAAGCATAAAACGGAATCAGTCGATCTACGGTTTCGATTACCCGGTCTAGAGGTTGAAAGAGGGCTATTTCCGACAAGCGTGCGGATTGAAGATAATAATTGCGGGAAAGAGTTTGTGACCAGTTCGATAATCTGAATTATCGTTAGATGCGCGTGTGATATATGCTAATTAAGGCGAATGCGTATAACGCGTATACCATTGGCCTCGACGACACGTCAGTAGCCATCCTTTGGGCCATGATTCAAAGATAAACAAACTGGGGCCTCCCGTTGGCCCGACCCGACAGGACAGCATGCCCGAAACAAAAAAGTTCCATTTTGAGGTTGTAATTTAGAAGATAACTATATGCTTTTAACAAAATGAAATTGATGATGGCACAAAAAAATTAATTAATTATGAAGGTATCCGTGGGTCCATGAAAAACTCATATTTGACAGTCTCATGTATCAATTTTATTATATATATATTTTATTTAGGTCACTTATGAAAAAATATTTTTTTTATGTCAAAAGTATTATTTTTTATTATAAATATAAGAAAACTTGACTAGTCTCACGAATTAAGATCTATTAAACATCTTAAAACTATTATTTTGTGGGTTTTTTCTAGAGATAAAATACAATTGATACATCCGTGGACCAATTTTGGGGAGTTTATTTAGAACTAGGCGAACAAGTATTTCAACCATACAAATACATAATATTAAAATTAATAAATACGAACGTTTAAATAATTATTTATATAAATGATATATTTAATTATTTTTAAAAAAAATTATAGTATTTGATATCATATTCAAATAATGATAACAATCCTACTAACAAAATGAATAATTTACTATTGCATTACATGTTGATTGAGTAGAACTTTTACTGATAAAAATAATTTAAAAAATATTAGAAAAATTATATATTATTTATCTGTCAAAATTTCAAGAATAAATAAATATTTTTCAAAAAATTAAAAAATCATTTATTAGATGATGATTTTGATTAAAAAAAAATTTTAAAAATATTTATATTAAAGTTCTAATTAAAAAAATAAAAATAATAATAATGTGAATGCATGGATAGTCAATATACAAAAAATTCACGATGACATTTTTTACTAAAAAGTTGAAAAACTTAATATTGTATAAAAAAATTCTTCATCACCAAATCATCTAGCTCAAATGATCGGGGTCTGACCTTTTTTTATAGGCTTGAGCCATTATTTTGCGATATGAATTGACTAATAAATCCAAGTCCATGGCTAGCAAGTTGTCATTATCCGAGCCATAATTGATTACTCGGTCACCATCTTGCCTAATCTCCGCATGTAGGATTACCTCCGAACCGTAAACATACTATAAGGAGTTTTTTCCACGCCAGTTCGTTTAGTAGTGTTATAAGACCACAAGATTCTCGAGAGCTCATCCACCTATTTTCCTTTAGTCGACCGGAGCCTTACTTTTAGCGTTTGCATGATTGACCTGTTAGTAACTTCCAACTGGCCATTGCTCCGATGGTAGGCTACCGAGTTAAATATCTGTTCGATTTTCATTTCTCTGCATCATGAAAATCAAGACAACTGAATCCAGCAAAACTAAATCCAACAGAGGTCGAGAAAAGAGGTCAGCGACACGAATATGATCGTTTCAATGTCAGAAACATTTATAATTATTTCAAATAGTCGTATTATTTTATCTAGCATATTATTTTTGGAAGTTATAAATACAATATTTTGAAAATCAAACAAAAGCTTTTGATGATCATTCAAAAGAATGAACAACTTAGTTAAAGAAAACTAGCCGAAATGAGAGCAAGTCTCAAAAAGAGAGTATGAGGTTACAAATGAGAAAATTGCACTGCAATAGATTAAATTCTCACATACAAATCACTCACACAAATAGAAATGAGCTTAATAGAATAGTTGAGTAATAATCTTTATAAAAAGACGTTAAAGATTGTGTTTGTAGTCTTAGCACGAGAGACATCAACACATTATATGGATTGTAAGATTGCAGTTTACAATCGAGAGTATGATACGAGTTTTAATTAGGCAAGAGATAAGTCCTAAGTCGAATTGGATTTGTACAAGAGGTTGTGTAAATCAAAATTTTATAATGGATACCTTTCGAAAATAGAATAAGTGGGACATATGAGTTGTTAATATCTGAATATTTGTAAACGAACTTGTGCTTCTTTACTTTGTTGCATTCACTTATTGTTGTTGTTTTGAGATGCATTCTTGAATCATTCTACGTGTTTTATAAAAAAATAGCAAAATGTTGCATACAAAATATTTGATAAAAATTTTCGACTAAAATATTTTTACACACTCAACTTGCATATATCTTTTAAACATTTTACAAAATGTTTAATTAACTTTAGAAATATTATTTTGAGTTCTTCCACTTTGTTATAAACCAAACTCGATTAATTTCTTTATATTTAATATTTCAAGAATCAAGCTATTATAACTCAATAATTGCCCCGCAATCTTAACAATTTTGTTCTCACTAATTGGTGAATTAGCATGCCTAACATCATCCCAATTCGAGTTGAATGGAGTTAAGTTAAAAGTCTTTTTTTACATTGAAATTGTCGGGCTGGTCCACAATGACCAATCTGATGGCTTCACGGTGTCGGCTAACCTGTTGTAACAACTATACACTTGTACTCGTAAAATTTGGAAACAAAATTCACGAAGGAACGGTGCAAAGCTACAGGTCGATGGGATTTGTCCATTTGGGTGAATTATAGAAATAAATAATTCATTTTTTATTCCTTTTATAAAATATTATTAGGTTTTTTTCTTAAATATTTAAAAATAATATCTATCCAAAATACAAATAAAAAAAAATAAAAAGAAATCTAAGGAGTTAGGCTTTTAAACCCCGGCCCATCGTACATTTAAAAGTAGGGGCTGGAGCGCCGGGGTTTGTGGCTGGGTCACGGGATCAAAACCCCAGCGCTTGGCCCATAACGAGATTTTTTTAAAATTATTTGGGTAAATTTATTTATTCATTTTTTATAATTTGTATTATTTATTATTTGATAAAAAAAAATTTGTCGCTGGAGCTTAATCATCAGTGAGCACATCAGCCGAGAACTCCTGGTGTCGCCGCCGCGTACTGGTCCAGTATGTTCACCAATCTCTGTATCTTCTTCCTCATCGCTTTCGCCAAGGGGCAGTTAGCAGTTGACGCCTTTTCAACGACGGAGCTTCTCCTCCTGCCTAGTGAGACGGACTCTTTCCTAAGAGCTACACAGTGTCAATCGGGGAATCCCAAACTCAACTACCGGCCTGTGATCGGAATCCTAAGTCATCCTGGGGACGGTGCATCCGGACGTATCCAAAATTCAACCAATGCTTCCTACATCGCCGCCTCTTATGTAAAGTTCGTGGAGGCAGCTGGTGCCAGGGTCATTCCTCTCATCTACAACGAGCCTTCGGAGATTCTCTCCGAGGTAATCCGTACTCATTTTTTATATATAAAAAAAATAAATTGTAACTGTGTTTGTTGTCGTTAATTGATCAGTGTTAAATGGTAATTCGATGAATTCGAATCATTTGACAATTTGAGCTGTTGTTTAACTAGGTGCGTTTCCCCAAAGAACGTAGGATCCTATCTTATCAAAAGTATAAGGTTGAAAAGTTTATTAACACTAGTAACCGAATGCACGTAAATGCATGTAAAATTGGTTTATGAATAATTATTGCTGGATTTATGTTAATATTTAGATTATGAACTATTTATATTGAAAATATTTGTAATTTTGTTATAGCTTGTAAAATTATTGTGTGGATAACATGCTATTTTTTTTAAAAAATGACCATATATTTGTTTGTGGGGCGAGGGTAGTATTATCATTTGAAAAATAAGTCGTTTAGAGACATAAGGGTAGTATTGTAATTAGAAAATGGTCATACCAAGAGATCAATTTAGTTAGTATTATTGTAGATTATTTTTATAATAGTAAGTGTATATATGGAATCGTGTTCTGCTTTAATAAGCAGATTTTGCTGCACACTTATCCGGCTGCTGGTTAAATTACATCAAACATTCTTTCAACATTTATCTATCAGCCCTTCTTGGTGATACCTAATCGCCAATATTAAGTGAGTCATGTTTCTGTGCCAAAATGAGGAGAAACTTTATCCTCCATGGTGTCACATGCAACGAGAAAAAATTTCAGTTTGTTGGGAAAATGAGATGCTACACAAGGGTGCATCTAAGGTGAACATTTATCAATTCACATGTGTGAGGTCTGTTGATTTTTCAGTGACCAAACATCTAACGTTAAATATTCACCATTAGATATATCGTTTGGGTACTACCCGAAGGGTAGCTTGAAACTTCCCAATTTGTTTGCTACTTACGAGGTTTCCATCGTCACATCATTTAAGTTTGAGGAAATGATTGTGTAGAGAAATTACCTGTAAGTTTGTAGCTGGGTGTTTACACGATTTCCTTTTTTTTTTTTT
>NC_133316.1:22156963-22179435 GCF_012295235.1 Primulina huaijiensis
ATATAAAATTAAAAGATTGTAATGATTTAAAATATAATTTCAAGATAAATATATATATTGTTATCAAATTTGAGCATATAATGCTAACTAACTTTTGTATGTCAGTGTAAGTTCTTTACATTATTACTTTCATAATATTTATTAACTAAATTTGTTGATGTAAATTTATTAGTAATTTTTTTATATCTCTCTCTATTTTTTTTTTCATTTTTCTTCCAACATATATCTAGTTTATTTAAAAGTTTAAATTATCTCATTAAATCTTATTTATTAAGTAAGTATCATATCTTAATAAAATAATATATTTTTTAAACAAAAATGATCAAAAACAAAAAAATTAATATGACATACATAACATGTCACATAATACTAGTGTGTGTGTATATATACATACAAAAAGACATATATAGGTATGTATTGTGTATATATGAGAACGTTTTAACCGTACCAAAATCCCCAAATCGGTGGCGGGAAATATATTGCCCTTTCAAGGAGGGAAAATAAACTGGAAGAAAAGTACCAATTCTTTTTTCGGAGGAGTTTCGTCCAGAAATGGCCGAAATTGAAACCCTAGGTATCCTCGACGAGGTTCGATCAATCGTCTCCGACAAGATTCAAGTGGTAAATCCTTTTTTTCTTCTATCTCTAAATCCAAATTATCACACCAGCTGGAGATTTTATGTTAGGATAATTGCCGACATGCATGAACAATATATGGGGTTTACTCTCAAATTTTTGTTGGTGATGCGTATGAGTTCCTTTTTCTCGTAGGTTTCCTACAAATGGCTTAGTCGAAATTTTTTGGTGTCATCTAATGCCGCAAAGAGGTAACCATGATTAAGCGGTGTAATGATCATCGTTATTCTCTTAGTGTTATTTTATGTTGCCCATTCCGTAACTTGGTTGTAAATTTCTGGGTGTAGGTTGCTACAAGATTTCGTTCAGAAATATGGAAGTGAACTAGAAGTGGTATTTTCTTTATCAGGCTGGTTGAAGGATAAACCTTCTACATACCATATAAGGCTCGTTTCCAAGAATAAGCTTGCAGGTTCATGTTGTTTGTTAACTGAAACTTGTAATCCACCAACTTGTTCAACGGATTGCTTCACCGACTAGAACTTAGAAGTAAAGTCTGCAACAAGATGGAACTCACAAGTCAATCGAATGCGAATTCTCTGTTAATCTGCCGTGGCTTATTACTATAATGGTTATGGCTAACTAGGTGTCCTGGTTTTCATTTGTATGGTATTTCAGGCATCCTATGCTGATAACATGCACCTCAATGTACTCGTTGAGATTTAAAAACTTTATTATGTGGCTAATTGTGGTTTTATTACTCACGCTGTGCAAGAAGGTTGGTCCTCGTACTCCCATGGACGGGTTGTTTGATATGTTATCTTTATCTGCTCATTTCCTATGAGTGATTGTTGGATTGGTCTTATTTCTTTTTTTAATCAAATTTTAACCAAAGTCGTATTTGCAATTTTTTTTATCAATCAGGAAATTGGTTGACAGTTTGTCACAACCTTCTCCATATGGATACTCTTCCCTGTTCCAACAGACTTTTTCCTCTGATAATGTTCTGATTTGCACGTGTATGGAAGTCTTATGGTCACATATCTACCTTCGACAAACCAGGACTTACATGATATCAATGATATTTAAACTTGTATTTATTTGAAGATGCTATTACAAGTTAACAGGGATGTGATTATTTTTATCTTGTGAATTCCTGTTATCATTAAGGATGCTTTATTCTATTTGGGAAACAAATTGAAGTAAAGAATTTTTTTTAACTCTTTACCAAAAGCTTTTTCCCCTGATTATTATTTATTTTTGGAAGGACCCCATGATTTTGGTTTACCCGGTTCAGGATGTTTGGTTTCAAGCGTTAATTTTTCATTTTGTGACACTTTTGCCAACTTTGCAGATGCAAAACAAGAGTTTGATGGGCATTGCTCGGTTCATGTCTACAGTGTACAAGCCTGCCTTCCTAAGTATCCAGCCACCCTTTGGAACCACGAGTTTGTCCAAGCTGAGGATTTCTTTAAGAAGCCAGTGGCAGATGACAATTGTCTACGAGATAATAGGTGTAGTACTAGATCACCTGTTCTGAGATTGATTATTTGAAACATGGAAACCCTAAATGCCTCAACAATTTGTCAAGATGAAACATAAACTGTAATAGTGTTCATTGTGATGAATTATAATTGCAATGTCATTCATACTTCATCGCCTTATGGTGTCATTCATAATCATTGGGCATGTTTATTGTAGCTCTGCTTTTCAAAATGATGAGATGTGCGGCACCTAATTGGTTCCTTTATTAATTCTAAATCAACCGACCTTTGGTTAATAGGTTTTCTGGTGTTTCAAATTCCTTTGTTATGCGAAATGCTGGCAAAACACCTTTGGCCTCTGCTTCTGTGCAGTCAAAGGCAGCAGAAATCTCAGGATTGTCTGTGAATTATTCTTCGCATGGTACTACGGAAATTCCACGCCCTCAGCAGAAAAAAGTCCAGCACTCAAGTCCTAGTGTTGGGATGCCAACTCCTAGCGTTGTAAAAAATGTCCAAGGTGAAAGTGATGTAAAGCTAGATCCGGAACAGGATTCCGACCTTGCTGCAAATGAAGGAAAAGTTCCTCAGCTGCTTCCTAAAAAGAAAAAGGATCAAAATGATAAAAATTCTTCTGGAACAGTAGGCTATCTGGCTAGCATGTGGGGTCGTGCATCCGCAAAGTCAAATCCAGATGTTACTTTGGCGCAAGCCAACTCCAAGCAAAAATCTGCTGGTAAACCCTTTTATTTTTTTACATTCGAATAGTAAATTTGGATTTTTATTTGTCAGAACACTTGACTGCTGGTTATTCTTTTAACAGCCTCGTCTGGTGTTATCTGACTATTTTTTTCGTTATTTTCAATGCAATCAGCTAGTGCTGAGGATCAAATTTCTGCACGTGAAGCAGCAGAACATGTGAGCAGTGATGATGATTGTCAAGATTTTAATGTAAAGAGAACTTCTAATGGCGAAGGAAATAGAAAGAGGAGAGTTGTATTTGATATGTCAGATGAAGAAGATGAGTATCAAGATACGATTAGTGTGCCATCGCCTGATCCTCCAAAATATTTTACTCTAGGTCCAAAGCAAGGGTCAAGCGTTTCAGGCATGGAGTGCAACTTAAGTTTTGATGAGAAGGAAAATAAACCCAAGATCAAGGAAGTGAGAGAAGCTGATGTAAAATCTAAACAGCGTGTGGGTGATAAAACTTTAGTAAAAGGTCAGAAGGATGAATCTCCCATATCAGAGAGGACCGTAAGCCATGTTAGCGGGACTGATGCGAGTATGAGGGATAAAGTGGCTGATGCTGGGTCTAAAAGAAGAAAAGTGTGGAAGACACGGATTGATGAACGAGGAAGAGAAGGTATTTCTATTTGTATAAACTAGTAAGCTTATTTCCTTGCTATTGTATTCATGTTATGCTAACCAATCTGACCTATCCACAAATATGGCTTTAGTTACCGAAGTTGTTTGGGAGGGTGATGAGCCAGAATTAAAATCTAATGATAATTCTGTCAAGAAAGAGGGGAATGATACAGTGAATATGTCTACTGACAGGTTAAATACTCATGTTTTCAGCATTTGCTTTTCATGTCTTCAGTTGCTTTAATCATCTTGCTCTGTAATTATGGATTAAATATTTGTGGCGTTGCCATGTCAACATTCATTAGATGGCCCATCTTGTTCAGTAATTATTTACTATATATGGTGAATTCTGGTCATTGAGATGTAAGATTTAAAAATTTACTTATGTTGATTGCCCTCCTGCATAGATTTCATTTTACCTTTTGAAAATGATCAATGAACCATGTTTAAAGGTCAAACTTTCTTTCGTGGAATCTTTACCTCGTCTGCCCCATAAGGAAAATCACTGCAACGTGTATGATTTTGACGGGAACTATATTTCGACAATCTACCGGGAAAAATGTATGTCGTATGATTTTTAATTTTGTTGTATTATATGCTAGCCTCTTTGAAGTCCTTCAAGTTCTGCCTCCTTGCCAATTGATTGGTGTGATTTTGCGAATGCTGTCCCTTTCATGTTATACTGATTGATTTTCCATGTTAACTGTGGTGTTCTAGGCCACTTGCCGCCAGGAAGTCACCTGCTGTAGGAGGCAATGCTCCAGCAAACCAATCAGGGAAAGGTGGAAACAAGAAAGCAGCAAATAAGGATCCTAAACAAGGAAATATCCTCTCATTTTTCAAGAAGGTTTGAGGAAACAGTTCCATCCCTCAAACCGCAGGTTGATTTTGCAAAACTCTCATTTTCATGTATACGAGTTCTTTAGTTATTTAGAGAAATAGCCTTTTGTAGTTGTAATTAAATCTTATTAAGACTGCTCCTTTCAGTTCTACTGAACTGGGCCACCTTTCATCTTTAAACCATCTAATTGGAGACCAGACACAGATTAAGAGTTCTGAAATCTGCAGCACAGCTCAACAAGTCATTTTAATCCCGTGGTCTCATGCGATCGACTATGATTTTCCCTTTCTCAAGTTTTGAATCTAAAAATACAATATTTTTCATTTCAATCTTGATTAATCAACAACTTTCTGTCTTTTGAGCCCTTTTTTATACAATTTTATTTTATTTTTATTTGGTCCTTTTAAAGTTGTATTTGTTGAAACTAAAATATCTTCCAGAATTTAGATTGCGTGTAAAATATAAACTGATTATATGTTACGCATGTTAGAAAAACAGTGCATATTGTGCGGAAAGATCTAAAGTGATCAGTAAAGCTTGAGTAGTTAGATGAAAGTAGATCGTACACTGATAATTTACTCAAATTTCTCTACATCTTGAAGACAAGTCTGCTTAACTATTTCATCCATCTCGTATCAAGTTTGTTGGGTCACTCAATACATACTTTGGCAGCTTGTATCTCGTGCCTTCTCCATCGAAGCAAACTGTCATATCGGGGTTATGAGCTATGATCCCTGCATTGT
Source organism: Primulina huaijiensis (assembly GCF_012295235.1). Classification (NCBI taxonomy): domain Eukaryota; kingdom Viridiplantae; phylum Streptophyta; class Magnoliopsida; order Lamiales; family Gesneriaceae; genus Primulina; species Primulina huaijiensis. The sequence goes on from NC_133316.1 coordinate 22,161,973, forward strand.
CTAAGATTGCCTGAGCAACAGTTGGATCAGCTTCTGCAGCTTCTCTGAGTGCATCCCAAATTTCTATCAGATGCAAAGAATAAGATTTCAAAAAATGGGGTAAGACTTGAGAGTTTTACGTTTTGTGAAATGCTAAATTTACCTTTGGTGCCACCATTGTGAGGAGCGGTATGCCAAAACTCTTCTTGAAGCTGTATAAGCTGATTCTTTGTAAGTTTTTGTGGATGCTTCCAAGGTTTCGGCTTTCTAATATTTCTAACTCTTCCTGTTGTAAAATTACAAATTGTATCAATACAATTCTTAAATTTGTAAAGACCTGGAAATGAAAGAAAATATTAGAGCAGATCAGTTGAGGAGAGGAAGATGGGGCTCTCAATTGAAAAAATAAATATATTTTATTTATATATTTTTAGATATGTAAATTTTGCCTTATTGAATCTAGAGTTATGGTCGTGGCAGAAATCAAGCAACCGAAAATGAGGAGAAATGTGCTTAAATTGAAGGAATCTCAGCATCCTTCCTTACCTTTAGTTTGCTTGGATCCAGTACACCCCATGCTATAGAATCAAATGTGAATTACAAATGAATTTAAATTAACAGTAATGGATGCTGTTAGCTATGGAATTCGTGAAAGTTGCAGCAAGTGTTCTTGGGAAGTGCATGTGAATTTAAGTTGACAGGCCCAAAACTTTCCAAATGTGAAGACATTGATTGAATTTGCTTCTTGTTGTGGAGTAGTTGGTTGGCTGTCATTTTTCACTCTCGTGATAACAATTTTTAATGTTATCTATCCGTCTTTGTTGAACTTGGGAAGCAAACGAATTATGTTGTCGACAAAATGATGCATTTGTATTAAATAATATCATGTACTTTGCCACTCCCATTTGATTGAAATTTTAGCTCAAGGAAGTCGGATTTACGAATTTTGACGAATAACTCGTGTTTTTTAAGATGTTAAATTAGGATTAAAACATATTTGATTGAAACAACTAATGCGATATTTCACCAAAGCTGTCAGATAATGTTCCTTTTACTTTTATCCTTGAAGAAAATAAAATTTTGAAAATTTCCATTACTTTAAGCTCCGGTTCTTGAATATCATGTCAAAATATTCCAGTTACTGGAGTACTAACGTATGCTAGTACAAGGAACAACGGTCGCCACATCTTAAATGCTAACGATGCCAACTGATGCAAAAAAATCCCGCCATTTGTTAGATTAAACTCTCACAAGGGATTGTCATGACCAGGACACAAGATTTACAAGAAACTGAACCTGTCAATATGAACTATCGTAACCGTTCTTTTACCTAAAGACATAGCAAAACCAGGAATCAGGAAGTAAGGTACATAGCCAGCACAGGCAGAACACAGAAATCTTGAACAAACATCTGAGATGCACTTCTAATATTTTTTTCCCAATGGAGAGTCCAGAAAACGTAGCTCTTCCTAGTATAGATGGTTGGCAAGTGAGTAGGCATATACACCAACGATCTACGTTAATAACGATATGAATCCCCATATTTGCTCCTGAGATGAAAAGGATCATACTTTGTACGTTCATAGGTGGTTGCATTGATTTCACCAGGCTTCGACTCCAAAACAGGTGCTCCAAAATTCGTCTCTACGCCTTTCTCTCGCACACGATGCTTTATCTTTTCTTTCTGGCTCTTAGGCCTGACTTGTCCAAACTGTGGAACCTCACTTGACCCATAAAACTCAGCATATTCTTGTCTCCTTGAAGATCTGTGCTTGCTTGATGAATTTGGATCTTTTAAGCTTGTGGAGCAAATTTTAGGAGGCTTTGCGTCTGAAAATCTTTCACTAGGCATTGGAGCATGAGTCTGCCTGGTTTCAGAAAGGGGAGTTGGAGTTCTCTGTTTTCGAGCTAAAGATGGCTCAGCCTCATCCTCAGGCATGATAAAAGTGTCTTTCAGTGGAGTAAGGTTTCTTTGGGAACTATTACGTTTCAAGCCCAAAGGATTGAATTGAACAAAAATGCCACCCAATGATTCCAGGGCAAGTTTGAATAGGTCCCATATTAACTGTCCAAAAGACGGCCATCCAGCTTCTTGTTCACCCTTCACAGGCACAGCAACAGGAGTTGGCAACTCCTTGCTTGCCGATTGCTCTTCAAGTGTGGTTCCACTAGTCCCTTGCTGCAGTTATATGTAATGACAGATTCAGATGCAAAACAATACCAATTTATATACCTCTATTGGAGAGAAAACTCATGTTAGACGTATAAATTCATGTCCTTGGAGATGTAAAACTCGATCACTAAGACAGCTATCAAGCGGACTTCAAAATTATTATCTTGAAAATATATAGTGATGGACATCAAATCTTCGACAAACCATAATTCATAATAATAGTTATAGAACCAATGCTCCATGGAGTCATTGATTTATCCTAAGAAAGATTAATGCTTCATTAGGTAGAGGAATAGAAGGGGCTAAAACCATCACAACTTTGAGAAGATTAACAAGAACATATAAGAAGCCGTTTCTTTTCCCATTCTGATTAGTAATTACCAAGTATAAGTGGAAAGCAAAGAGAGAATTAAAAAATGTACCATCCTGGAGAAAATTGAGGAGCCAAATCCTCGTTGAAGCATACATGAAGTGTACCCAACTAGGATAGCACCAACAACCATCAAAAGATCTGCATGAAATACTTATTGTCTTAATCTTATGTGCACAATTTACAAAAAAGCATACCCAGAAACAACTTACTTGACGATAATAAGTACAACTTGAAGAAATATGTTCTTTTCCTAACTACATTTAACACCTCCTTGCAGTATAAATCTCTGCCTTCTTTACACAAGCTATTTCTATCTGGTATGCTGGTATCACGATACATATACCTAGTTATTTGCAAGTATCTCAACAAAAAATATATTGTGACTCAATAATTAATTTTCCTGTATCATTCCCCATTCTTGGCAGCCCTGATACGTAAAAACGCTGTTCATAATATGAACTTGTCCACTACTAGTATTATGACAGTGATTCAGTGGCATCCCCAGAACGAAAATTCGAATAACATTAAGTCATGAAATTATATTTTCATATCTATAACATTAAAAGTGAATCTATTGAAAATATTAAGAGATAGGGGGTTACTTCCCCTGCCCACCCATTGGCTCTGCCAGTGCAGTAATTCTCTCTCTTTTACTTTGAAAGAGATAATAGAACAGACATCAAATAAAACTTTATGTAGAGAGAATATAAATATTGACCAAAAAAAAGCAAGAATGCTTGGGCTCGCAAATATTTGGAAGTAATCCACAAACCTGTAGTTGATACAGAGTTGTTCTCGTAATAACAATCTTCCTTGTTCAGAGAGATTTGGCGAAGAGCAGCATTACCTCTGTCAATAACTAATAACGAACAACTAGGCCTTACATATATGACATCAAAGTCATTTGAGAATTTTGCATCTTCACTTGGCCCATCTCTGTATCCTGCAACATTTGATTTTCCTCCAGCAATAGTTGTCACACCTGTAGTAACAGTCCCACTTAGCTTTTCTAAAGGTCTATCAATTTTCTTTCAGAAGCAATCTTGTAATATAAAACTTCAACGACAATAATTGGTAAACATTCAACTCTAACAAACTCAGGAAACCTGCTTCTCCAATCTTTCTAATGGCAAGATTTGACGTATCGGCAACATAAACATTCCCTTTATCGTCAATCGTAACTCCTTTTGGATGATTGAAACGAGCATCACTTGGTTTTCCATCCACATGGCCAGTGTGACCCTGAAATGATCCCGCAACCAATCTTGCTCTGCTGTCTGCATCAATTGAAAAATAGATCCATGAAACTAAAATAACAAGAATAACATGACAGAAACTGTTCAATATTTTTTTAAGGTGAGGTAAAGATTTGGTTCAAGTACTATTCTCATTTTGCAACACATAGCTCTGGCTTCAGGCATGATCCTAACCGACAATTCTATAACAGATGAAAGAGAATGAGAATAGCACGTGAAATAAACAATTCAGAGTTCTATGCATCAAGAGTCTGAAAAGAATTTTTTTATGACCAACATCAGTAGTGCTTCCATAATGTCTACTTGATAGGGTGTTGATGCAGTCAACCTTGGAATGAGAAGGCAACCAAAAAAGAATAAACTACCCTTCTCCTCATATGTACATCCACAACAACCGCAAAAGACAAAGAACCGTCAGCTTCTGAGAGATGAAACTTTATAATACAGAGAAGCTGTCTCGGTTACTTATCTAGGATAGGTTCCAAAGATTTTTAAGTTTGCAATAGGGTAAAGAGAAGAGGTTCACTCACATTGGGATAGTGGTGGTGTAATCCGCATGATGTTGTTATTAACAGCATCCACAGCAAAGAGCTCTCCATCTTGTGAGACTCGGATGGAGTATGGTACAACCCCAAGCTTACTCCCTTCCACAACTGTCTCAACCAGATATCCATCTTCAAATTGAAGCACATTGGCATCTGCATAAAGACCAAAATAAACTGATAACATACACATACAAGCATGATATTTGCCTTTTGACTAGCATTTATGATATCAAACTAGAGGAGTCCCTTTCCAACCATACAATAAATGGATAATCCTTTTATTAAAAATAATAATAATAATAATCTCGTGTTTAAAAGCAACGATAACCATAGGTTTTCAACCAGGATTGGCCTTTAGAATCCTTAGTTTATGATTCCTGTTCAAGCATACTTTCAAGTAACTATTAGAATTAGCTTTCGGAATTTATGCTCCTCCATGTCCAAGCAAAGTTAGGCATAGTTCTTGCTTACGAAAATATATCAATATGCGTTTTTCTTTTTTCTTTTTTTATTTTTTTTTAAAAGAAGTCCATATGCAACACAGACTGAAAATAGAACAATGACCCTAAATATTGTTTGTTTAACTATAAAAATAAGAAATTGAAAAAAAAAACAGCGGCAACGTTGGTTTTACCTGATTGGTGTTGTGTTTTGGATGACGACTTGGTCCATTTCACAATAGAGGACAAGTGCTTTATCAGTGGCCCTGAAATATTAGATAAAAACTAAATAAAATAATAATCAACAAATACACCACACCTATCATAAACACGTTAAGATCCCACCAAAAATCACTAAAATCAAGAAGTTCAAACTTCTTTCTTGCAAATTCAGTAAACAAACGATTCCCCGCTTAGAAGCGCAAACCAAAATCAGAGCTGAACAAAAATAAATGTGGATCAAATCAGTACCCGCAGGAGCAGCATGAGCTTGAAACTGAATCACATAGACAACAATGGAGGCTAAAGAAAAACAATAAAGAAGGGCAGACCTCATTACTTCACCCAATTTAAAAGGTTTCAAACAAAAGTTAAAAGACCCAAAAAAGCGAAACGCTTAGATTTTCTTAGTGGAAGTAAATTACAGACAACAGATTAGTTCTGCATTTAGCTTGAACCCATCGTGATTTGGGTGTTAGTTTGGAAAGTATAACACCTTACTAAGATGGAAACAGCTCTTTTTACAGTGCTTTTTCTCTCTTTTTCGAAAAATACAGCACAGAAGAAAAGTGCATCTTTCGGGGGAACAGTACAAAATCTACTCTCAGCTTGTACTTGTGCTGATGAGATTAACAAACAAGTACTTTCGGGTAAGCCCAGAGAACATAGTTGGCCCAAAAAGAGAACTAAAAATTAATATAATAAATGAGCCCAACAAATCAAGGGTTGGACCCAATTAAATCAAATTAGGGTTTCCGTATTATTATACCAATACGTGCCATATTATAGACCAACTTTAAACATTAAAAAAAGATACTATTAATTAAAGAAATATTTTTTAAATATGTAATAAAATTTAAAAGATAATACTAAAAAAATAAAAAAAAAATCAGTCGATATATTCAAAGGTGAATGATCGATTAGTTCGTGCCACACAAGATAAAAGAGTTAAATTGAATTCATTTTCAAACTATGTAAATCAATATGACAAAAACTTGTGTGACTGTCTCACGGATCGTATATTGTGATACAGATCTATTATTTGGGTCATTCATGAAAAAGTATTACTCTTTATGCTAAGAGTATTACTTTTTATTGTAAATATCGGTAGTGTTGACCCATCTCACAGATAAAGATTCGTGAGACCGTCTCACATGAGATCTATTCAATCAATAATAATAGATGAGAAGCAAACTCACTCAATTGATTTCACGTAAAAATTGAGCTAAATGAAAATATTTCCATTTAAATTTTATTGATTGAATTTATTCACTAAATTAAATCAAACGGGTAAATAATTTAAAATTCAAATTAACCCAATCTTGAACTTGATATTTTAAATCCACGCACGTAATAATAGAAATTCGAGGTTGGATACAGATATTGTATTTTTTAAAAAAAATTAAATAAGTTCAGTTTTTTATGTGTTTTTTATATATATATAAAAAAAGTAGAAGTTTTGATGTTTGGGTAAATTTTTTTTTTTTAAAATATTTTTATTTTAAATAAAAGTAGAAGTAAAAAATACCCAAAAAAATATCTTCTAAAAGATCATTTTTTTAGTTTTTTTTAAAAAAAATTGTAACTAAACATTTATTTTAAAAAAACATATATTTTTTAGCATTTTTTCCAACCAAACGTATTCTTAATGGTAACAATTTGAAAGCTTGCTCTAAATTATTTTTCAATCATGATTTGATTTCGTTTGAGTTCATCGGATGTATAAAAATACTTTTCAAGTGGAAAAAAGTCATATTTGGAGGGAAAGAGAACTATAAAAAAAGGTAAAAATGACTTAAATTATACTTAATTATTTTAATTTTTAATTAAATCAACTAATGGGACATAAAAGTTAAGTGAGCCACAATAAATATTGGCATGTACAATTCAAATATATTAGCTCGCCCTTTTTTGTGGATGAATAAATTGAATATAACCTACCTCATTTATCTACTATCTATATTATTATATTATTAAGTATGAGATTTTTAGAGTAACTACTTTAAAAAACATCAATATATTTAATTTCATAATTAATTTTCTTATCTACTAAAAAACTCCTCGAGTCACTATATATTTTACATAAAAAAATTTTAAACAAAACTTCTCTTTTAAATCGAATAATTCTTCTAAATTGAAAATAATTTTGTGTCATTTGTTTAGTATTATTTGATCAAATTAAAAATAATAATAACACATACAACTCGTGTGCATCTTTTACTAGTATTAATTAAACGTGCATTAAATACTCTCTGGGACAACTAAAATAATTAAATATATGATTACAATTATACTAAATGGCTAATTTATTCTCATAATTTTCTTAATTAATGTGATATCTCACCGGTAGATTTTGATACATGATTTCGAACCTGTAAATTACGCCAATCAACTAAACTACACTTGATAATTCTTGTGTGACATGCTCACTCAAAAAATATTAATATGAAATAAAACATATGACTAATTTGTCATATGTACACTTAACTTGTCAACTTGGATACCCTCGTATCTACTTTCTCCTTCCAATCAGTTAAGATTACATTACAAATTATCGTAAAGTTTTTTTAAATTAATAAAAAAACTAAAATGGCCAATTTTGATTGAATAGGTCTCTTGTGAGACGATCTCACGAATCTTTATATGTGAGACGGGTCAACCCTATCGATATTCACAATAAAAAGTAATATTTTTTTTAAAAAGTAATACTTTTTCGTGGATGATTCAAATAAGAGATTCGTCTCACAAAATACGACATGTGAGACAGTCTCACACAAGTTTTTGTCAATTTGATTAGATATTAATTAAACATTTAAAATTGATTGAGTATTTCGATATCTTAAACTTAAGATTGACTCACTGTTTTGGTTCAAACGTCATTTTTATATCTTTTTTTCCCAAAAAATCGACGTTAAACTATAAGTCATTGGTCGTAGTTCAGGTTTTAATTATCGGAAATGGATATTTCGAAACGAATCGAAATGAACAGTTTTTGAATTATTTGATGTCTGAGATCAATTAACCGATCTTCACACACACACACACACATATATAGACATGACAAATTTGACATAAAGTAAGAACATTTATTTAACAATAAGTAATGTCTTTTTTCAACGTTACATCATATATATATTATTTTTTAAAATAAATGACAAATTAGACATAAAGTAAGAACATTTGTTTAACAATATGTAATGACTTTAACAATACATGACAAATTAGACATAAAATAAGAACATTTGTCAAACCAATATTCTATCTGAGTTATCCATATAAAAAATTTATTTTTTTATTGTAAATATATATAGATTTAACTCGTCTCATAAATAAATATCAGTGAGACCGTGTCATAAGGTACACACTCCTTTAAAAATATCAAAAATGTTAGTGAAAGATGGTGCATTTATTTGTTTGTTTTCTTTTTATGCACACGACAATGTGTGAGAGATCAAGATATCGACTTGTGAAGCATAAAAAAAGAAAAAGCGACATCGTTATTTCTCTCGTGCCTTAATTAATTTATTTTGTAAATTGAATCATCCGATGGGAAGGGGCTTAACATTAGTTTAATATAGTGTATCCTTTTGCTATAGATACAGGAACTAACTTGGGAATTATTTGTTTAGATTAGATTCATATATTCCAAAAAGACTTTATATATTAAAAAAATAAATCTTTTTGTGATATAGTTCAACATATTTATATCCGTGATACATATTAACTTGATTTATTTATAGAATTAAAAATAATATTTTTCATGAATCGAGTCGGATATGAAATCCGTCTCCCATAATTGTGTCGTGAGACGGCCTGATAAGAGTTTTTATGATTAAATTAAGGCTAGTATGCCGAGCACGTGTTTTCTTATAATATTTATAATTTTTTCCGCTTACTGCATGTTTGTGTAAAGTAAATATATAATTTAGTAATTTCCTTTCGTTTTTTAATTAATTAACTGATTTTTTTTTGTATTTTTACATTTTTTTGATGAAGTATAATTTGTCCTGATTTTGTATATTTAATAATTTTTTTTTTTAGTTTTAAGGGTCATTAAAATTTGTGGTTTGTTGGATGCACATTTGGAACAAAATAGTTCGGAAACTGTCTAAATATCTCTTACATCATATTAGTAAGTACATATATTGAAAGCTATTGATTAATTATGTCGACCCAAAGACAACAGAATAATTTCAAATCTGCATAAACCAAAATCATTATAACGAATGGAATATATTCAATGCAATAAACTTAAGATAATAATTTAAAATCAATCAGTCCAATTATTATATGAGTAAATACTAATATAGTTTGATTGCAATTCAATGAAATAATTATTTTCGAAATCAAAAAGTTTATAATAATTGAAGATTGAACTCTACAAATTAAGTCAAATATTTTATTGTGAGACAGTTTCACATATCTTTATACGTGAAACGAGTCAACTATGCTCATATTTACAATAATAAGTAATATTTTTGGTATAAAAAATAATATTTTTCATTGATGATCCAAATAAATATTTATATCACAAAATTGATTCATGATATCATCTCACTTAATTTTTTTATTTGTATTTTATACATGAATCATTAGCTCCAGTACTCAAGCTCTACCTTCATTCCTTCCTTCCTTTTTCCACTTTGGATTTGGAAAAGTATAAGATCTATGTTTTAAAAAATATATAAGAAATCAACGACCAGATTTTCGAAATCGTGACAAATGATTTTGTATAAGGCAAAAACTTGTGTGAGACGGTATCACATGTCGTATTTTGTTAGACGGATATCTTATTTTGACTATCCATTAAAAAAATATTATTTTTTATGCTAAAAGTATTAATTTTTATTGTGAATATCGATATGGTTGACCCGTCTCACAGATAAAGATTCGTGAGACCGTCTCACAATAGACCTACTCTTTGTATAAACATCAAGAATAAAGCAGTTTTTTAATTTTAAAATAGAATTTATTAATTTTTTAAATTGATATGATATGAGCTAACATAAAATATAAAGAAAAATGTGATATATATTTTATTAGGTTTTTAAAATTTCTTTTTTTAAAATAAAATAACTACTAGTTGGTAATTTAATTAAATAAAGAAAGATATGTATGACCGCATATAAGTGAAACTTAAAAAGTCACGAATAATAATACAATGAAAACGAAATATATAATTCATTGATGTGAAAAAATTGTTATATGACGAACTCTGTATTTATAATACTTAGTAAACTTTAGCAACCGATCACACCCGAAGTTTACAGTATATAATAATATAATTATCAGTTTAATTTTTTTTTTGGTACTAATTATTAAAAATTAAATAAAAAATTAATAATATTACTTAAAATAAGTATACGAGACAATTATAAAACTAGATTCCAAACCGATTGATAATCTTGAATTTAGAGATAAAAATATTAACATAATGTTGATATAATCTTAACTTTTTTAATGGTAAACAAAATAATAATCTTTTTAATAATATTTGAGATTATGCAAATTTTAATAAAAAAAATTTTTGGTGTGGATTTCGAACTGCCCTGGAATTTTCGATGAAAATTAAACAAAAAGTCAAAAGATATGATTCATTTCAATAAATAAAAAAATAAAAAAATTTGACCAATATTTTGAAAATTTGAATGTAATCTGGAACAAGTTAAAGCTACAAGTTGGATTAAAAATTAATGAGTCCAGGGAGACGACGCCAATTGCCACCAATAATTTGTGGAGAGATCTCGATTCTAAGAGTAGTTTTCTTGTGAGACGGTCTCATGAATTTTATCCGTGAGACGGGTCAGCCCTACCGACATTCACAATAAAAAATAATACTCTTAGCATAAAAAATAATACTTTTTCATGGATGACCCAAATAAAAGATCCGTCTCACAAAATACGACCCGCGAAACCGTCTCACACAAGTTTTTGCCCCATTTTCCAAATTGCAGTGCAGATGATATAATTTATAACGTGTATTTAATCATACGTAAATGAGCTCTTCTTTCAACAAATTAAATTATATATGTATATACACACACTACTATATTATACAATACAAAACTCATGTGAGATAGTTTCACGAGTCAATTTTATTGTACTGACCTCAGATTAGGGTCAGTTTTGGTATTCACGTCAACGTGTGAGACCTTAGAGTAGCTACTTTAGAAGACACCAAAATATTTAATTTCATAATTACCCTTCTTACCATATTAAAAACATTCTCAAGTCACTCCATATTTTACGTAGAAAAGTCTAAAAATTTTTTTTTTTTAAAGCGAACAACTCTTGTAAATTGAAAATAATTTCGTGTAAATTGTTTAATATTATTTGATCAAATAAAAAATAAAAATAATACATACCACGCGTGTGTCTCTTTTACTAATATTGATTAAAGACGACAATATCATACTAACCACTTTTGGTAAATTGATATGAATTTTTATCAAATTACATCATAATCCTGAATAAAATTGTAATTGATCAATCGTTAATTTTTATAATTATGATATTAAAAATTAAAAAAAAAAATTTAAAACCGTACAAGCGCAACGCGTGATCACGGATTCTAAGATATACGAGCCATGCTCAGGGGTTGGAGTACGAACTAACGACACTTTGGCGATATTTTCCTATTAAATGCTTCAAACGGTTCACATGTAGGCCGGACACATGCAATTAACTCGTTGGGACATCATCCACCGTCCATTTCATCCATACGGCGACAATGTCACACCCACGTCTTTGAGACAAAGCCACAAGAACTTACAAAATACCCCACTTCCACAGTTGAATCTTTTGACAATCTCAAGGATACAATTGTCCAAATAATAATAATAATAATAATAATAATAATAATAATAATAATAATAATAGTAGCGAAGAATTAATCCGTGTTTTTCATTCCTCTGTCTCGCATTTTCTCTCGCCATTTTTGTCTCTCCCCCTCTCTAAAAAACAAAAAAAATTGTTCTTTGATGCTTCTCAATCCTACAAAAGGCCCTGGAGTAGAGTCCATGTCACTTTGCTGGAACCATTTACGAGCTAGCAGTTCCAGGAAATCCTAACCCTCTATATTGAAAGTTCCTTTATTTTTCTCTCTGCAAACTCATCGTTGAAGCTTCTTGATTTCTGAGAAATTTATGCCACAGCCAAGGTTGGTTCGCGTGCTTTCCTTTTTTATTCTCGAGTTCTGGGTTCTTTCTGATAAAACGCGAGGCATGTTTCTCTAAGGGGGGTGTGTAGTAAACTGGGAATGGTCGTTGTTCAGAAGCTTCCCATTAAGGCCTGTCTCTCGTGTATTTGTTTATCCCCCATTTCGTACCATTTCTTACATTTTTATTTATTTATTTATACCCTTTCATTTAAACCATATGTTTAAGAGTTTCATTTATTTATTTATCAATTAAAACCAGTAAAGATCGGATTTTTTTGGTAGTCAGGCGCTCGGCGGTCTGGGATCTTGTTTTCTTTCTGAGTGTTCAAACGAGCCTTCTCCTTTCGGCTAATTTACCTTTCTCTTTTTTCTTTGAAGGCTTTCTATTCCGAGTAAAGGCTTGAACTTTCTCTGTCCTGTTTGGACATTTACCAAAAACTCAGACCGTCACACGCTTGTGTATCTATAATCTGCGTATCTTTTTAGATTAAAATCTTGCTTGATGGATTTCTGCTCGTTGGTTTTAGGGGTTAGAAATCTGATAACAATTATGGAATGATGTTGGCGTTTTATTGTTTCTTGGGATTCACATTGCCGTGAATAAAAGCCTAAATCTGCTGTTTCTCTGCCTTTTTTGGGTGGTATCAGTATTTTCTGTTTTTCCCGAATGGGGTAACAGTAATTTTTGTGCTTTGTAATAAAATTGAATAATGTTTGCTGTGTAGCTGTAAATGCTTATCTTTAGACTCTGGTTTCTTACAATGATGAATGGTGTGTTGTCCTATTGGGTCTGGAGTACGATGAGTTTTTATAACCTGTGGAGACCCCTGCAATTGCTATCTTGTGCCCCTTTCATTTTTCACGTGAGTGAGAAAGACCACCGATATAAGTGAATATGACGTGGAACCATGAGTTGTCATTGTTGAAACATTTTCCGGAGACGAGTTTTTGTCCGTTGGATGACTTTATTTTGTTGGTACAATTTACAGTATGTGTCTTTTTATGTATTTGGACCGTTGATGTGAATTGCAGGTCTTGATTAAAATCTTTATATTGGTAATCGATGGGGCCTGTTTTCTTGCAGTTGGATGGCTGACATAAGATAAATGTGAATCAAATTTTTTTGTGGGTCCTTTGGGATTGTATGCGCCTTACGATATATATTTTTTTGTGTGTGTGACCGTCTAGTGTCTTTTCACTTGCCCTATGATTGCAGAATGCTTTATGGTGTTGTGTATTGGGCCATGGGAATCCAATAACGTGAAGTCTTGATTGTGCAATATCCATTATTGAGTACTCGAACCTATATTTGCCTAATAATACCCTGTTTCCACCTTTGAACTTCCTCGGTTTGCCAATCATGCTTCCTCGTTATTGATATGATTGGCACTGGGGACCGACACCCCGTTTCTAAGTGGTGGCATGTTTAAATTAACTGGATTCATCATTTAACCGCTTTTCCCGCGACTTTCATGACCTAGCTCTGTTCGACACGTGTGCTTTACTCGTAATTGGTTCGTGTTTTAAAGGGAAAATGCGACATTTTCGAGTCAGTTATATTATGTGTATTAACTTTCGAGTCATTATATCATGTGAATTAATTCCACTTGCCTCGTGATTCAGCACTTTCTTTTTCGATGTACCTGTGGGTGTTTTGAACCTGCGCCATTTGGCAGTTTTACTTTACTCATTGACTCCTTTGAGAAAGGTTAAGACACTTGTCTTTTGGTGTGCTCACCCTTCTTTGTTCACACGCACGTGTTCAGTATTGATTTTGTGATATGCCGTCTCGCGTTAAATTGTTGAACATGTTTCATAATTTTATAAGATGACGAGTACGATTATTTTTGCAATTTGGGTTAATTATTTTTCGAAGATGAGTACAAATGCAAAGCCATTGTTAGTGAATCCCATTGTGCGTAGTTTTCTTGCATGGACTTGTGAGCTCGGGGCGTGATAAGGTCTGCATTTGTCACTCCTCCGACATAATTTATCATGTGAAAGTAACGTAGGAACGATTCGACAATCGCTTGTGCTGTTTCTAATTCATTTAGCTAATATACAAGTTATTTGATTAGTTCATCACCTAGAGTGAAGCTTGTAAGGGACCTATTGGTGCTGAGTGGAGATTAAGTTTTGTCTCAGATGTGGACTTCACTTCTCTTGTTGCGTAATACATTGAATATTGGACAACCACCATTGCCTCTCAGTGATGTAATTAGCATGATAGGTCGACGGTCAGATATTTTTTATGAATATATGGCTATATACAGTTAGCTCTAGTAGTCTCAAAGAGAATGAAATAAAATTTCTACCAATTTAAGGAAACCCATTGTTCTTTTGTTATCATGTATGTATAATGCATAAATATTGGTTAGCATGGGTTTGTGTTGCTCAAACTTTATCTGGTTTAATATATTATTTCAAATGATGGCTACATACTTTTCACTAGCCCTTTATTCCTCTTGCCTCTTTTTTTTATTTCACATCCGTCTCACAAAGCTCTCTTGCTGGGACATATTTATCTTTTTTAAAATTTAAAGCTAGGGTGTAGATCAGTTTGGTTTCAGTGGTTTCGGTTTCAGAAATTTAGAAATCGTCGGTTTTGGCTTGAGTAATTTAGAAAATTTCGGTTTTGATTCTGTTTTAAATCAGTTTTGATTCAGGTTCAGCTCGGTCTTTTGCCTTAAACCACAAAAATTGTATATGGTTCTGTTTTGATATTCAATGCACATTTTGGTATCTTCAAATTGCAAACCAAACTGAATTTTCTGGTTTCTCATGTACACCCGTAATTTAAAAAAAAAACATGCGATCGAGTGTCAAAGGTTCGATCATGTTTGACTGTTTATGCTTCTATCCATCTTTCATGAAGGGGAAGCCAAAAGAAATTCCATTTGCCTTTAATGGTCTTTGGTTGAGGAGTTAAAGTTTGTGGTTTCCACCTTTTATTTGAAAATGCTCATTATTCATAGTTATGTAGTCATCATTATATCACACTTTTTGTTTGCTTTTGTAACCATTGCATCTACTGAATATTTTAAAAGCTCTTGTATATTTGATAAAAAATTTGACATTCTCTTCATTTTCTTGACTCAGATGGATTCAGTAAAACGTTCAGAGGTCACCCCAAGTAAGAGTCGTTTGGCACGCACTTTTGCCAAGGTTTTACACATTCGAGCTGTGGCAGGGATATCATCAGATGATGGAATTCATGAAAAGACGAAATCCTGTGAAAAGTTAAAGAAAAATCAAAAGAAGGATGCGTCTGTTCCTTTATATAATGATGATGACGAGGAACGACAGAAAAGGGTGGTTAAGGAAGCGTTTCTTGCAAAGCTTTTTGCCAGTTTATCTTCCTTTAAAGCTGCATATGCTCAGTTGCAATTTTCTCAGTTTCCATATGATGTTGAGGGGATTCAATCTGCAGATCAGATAATCGTACTGGAGCTAAAAAATTTGTCTGAACTGAAACAATCTTACTTGAAAAAACAGTTGGACGAAAGTTCTCTAGAGACCAGTCTACTGTTGTCTGAAATTCAAGAGCAAAAGAGTGTTCTGAAAACATACGAGATTACAAGTAAGAAGTTGGACTCTCAACTTAAACTTAAAGACTCTGAAATCATCTTTCTGAAAGAGAAATTTGTGGAGGCGAGTGTGGATAATAAATCAATCGAGAAGAGAATAAACTCAAGCGGGCAGTTCATTAAGCTTGAAAATAATGAGTTGTCAAGCTTAAGGGTGAGCCATTTCATTGCTTATACTCGGCAAACTATTAAATCGGTAAGGGCCTTTGTGCGGTTGCTAGCTAGTGAAATGGAATCTGCAAACTGGGATTTGGATGCTGCAGCTTGCTCTATTGAACCGGGAGTTTCGTTTTGGAAAAAGAATCATATATGCTTTGCATTTGAATCTTTTGTATGCAGAGAAATGTTCGATTGCTTCAGTTATGACAACTTCTCTACCCATCCCGAGTCTTCTTCCGAGCAGAAAAAGCGACCCAACTTAAATTTCGACATATTTTGTGAGATGAAATCTATGAGACCAGCAGATTATTTAGCTTGGAAACCGAAGTCAACTTTTGCTTCTTTTTGCCGTGCAAAATACCTGAAACTCATGCATGCGAAAATGGAAGCTTCTCTGTTTGGTGATTTGAATATGAGGAATCTGTTGAGTTCCGGTGAAATCCCAGAGACACCATTCTTCTCCGCGTTCGCTGAAATGGCAAAACGTGTTTGGCTCCTTCATTGCTTGGCTTTATCATTTGATCCTGAGGTCTCTATCTATCAAGTGAAAAAGGCGAGTCGTTTTTCGGAAGTTTTAATGGAGAGCGTAAACGAGGAGGCTTTCTTCTTGTCAGACGGCACTCCTGAAACTGATCCGCGTGTGGGTTTCACTGTGTTTCCGGGCTTCAAGATCGGAAAGACTGTTGTTCAATGCCATGTGTATCTCTGCTGATGTCGATGCCTAGTGAGATGCCATAAGATTCGATCATGGGCTCGTAACATCAAAGATTGCACCGGAGATCTTTGTGTTTATCACTATAGTTATTTTTTTATTCATATCGAATGATTCCTCGAGAGTAATTGACATGGCTTGCCTGGCGTGAGAACCTTTTGTGACCATTTAGGATTATCAGGGGACGTGGGGAGATTCCTTGCACTTGGAGCTCTCACAAGTTTTGCCAATGTATCTGGTTGGAAGTGGAAACTGTACATTCTAGTACTCTTGTCATTTTATACTTTTGTTTTTGGATTAATAAGCACATGATAGATTATTTGTTTTTCTAGCTTTAGCATGATTTCACTTGTTTTATTAGTTAAAATTTTTGTTAAATATTTTATCATGTACCTTTATTTATTTAGACTCTTGAAATATTTTAAACAATTATTATCTCTTATGTTTGACTCACTTATCCGGTTTTATATCACAAAGGTAGTGACTACGGATTTTTTGTCATAATTTTTTTTTAACCTTGTAATGAAAGCAAAATAAATATTATATTTGGTTCACTTATTCAAGATTTACGCATTGTTCACCGTAGAGTACTGGTCGCGAATTCTTTGTTCTATTCTTGGTTTCATGCCTCGATTATTCTTCGTTTTAAACTCGAAACGAGGGAAGAAGGCCGATGTGTGTACAAATCCCAAATCGAACGAAACTTGAAGCAGATTCCCACAAGTTTTTCTTTAAATTATGATTTTTTTTCTCTCTAAACGTGTCATTCTCCGTGGCACACGTGTCTGTTTATAAATATGATTAGAGAGAGAGAGAGAGAGAGAGAGAGAGAGAGAGAGAGAGAGAGAGAGAGAGAGAGAG